>NC_046155.1:13496587-13781671 GCF_011064425.1 Rattus rattus
TTAGAGCCTGCCCCACATGTGGCCCATACATATACAGCCACCCAATTAGACAAGATGGATGAAGCAAAAGAAGTGCAGCACCAACAGGAGCCGGATGTAGACTGCCCTGAGAGACACAGAATACAGCAAATACAGGCTTAATGCCAGCAAGCAAACCACTGAACTGGAGAATAGGACCCCTGCTGAAGGAACTGGAGAAGAACTGAAGAGCTTGATAGCCTTCAAGACCCCTATATGTACAACAATGCCAAGCAACCAGAGCTCTAGGACTAAGCCACCACCTAAAGACTATACATGGACTGACCCTGGACTCTGACCTCATAGGTAGCAATGAATATCCTAGTAAGAGCACCAGTGGAAGGGGAAGCCCTGGGTCCTGCTAAGACTGAACCCCCCAGTGAACTAGACTGGTTGGGGGAGGGGCAGCAATGGGGGAGGTGGGGAGGGACACCCATAAGGAAGGGGAGGGGAGGGATGTCGGGTCCGGAAAACCGGAAAGGGAATAACACTGAAATGCCATAAGAAATAATTTCCGTTAATAATAATAATAAAGAATTATTCAGTAGACCCTGGAGTGTCTGATTGTTTTCTTTGGCAGTGTATAGTTATCTTTGTGAAAAGATGTAGGTTCCTTACTGCACAAGGACTGGATAAAAGATAAAAGTAAAATTTTTAGGTGTTTTATCAAGGTCTTTGCTCAGGGAAAAGTGGCTTTCCTTTTATTCTGTGGGTTGTCTGTCCACAAATTATCTCATCTGAAAAACGATTCATGAGCCACAATGTAACTTTCTTTCACTTGTTTGAGAATTTTTTCTGCCTATACAGATCAAACAATTTAGTAGATTTCTAATATATTCAATGACTGAGACACATTGATTCATTAGGTGTATCAAATGATCATACCTTGTCCGTGGCACCTTATAATTGCTTTCCTGTGCTTACCATTGCAGGAAGGCCATTATGAATATTACTTTGTCTAGGCTGACCTTTTAGGATAATAAGATTGCTTTTGACTTTTGGAAATTCAGTGCCAAATCTGGGACTGCAACCTGAGAACATTTAAAACTTATTGTATAATATTCCAAACTGCACATCAATATTGTCAATGCTAATGTCTGACAGGAGACTAAGTATAAAAATAAAGCACTTCAAATGTGCTGGTGTCTCACTTATTATTTTATGGAATAAGTGAATGTTATGTGTTCTAAGCAGATTAGGTTTTTACACAGTGTGTGCCCATTCTACCATTGCTATTTTTCATTTCTAGTGCCTTAAATCACTTTATCAACACTAAACCAAAATCCTTTCAAATGACTTATTTTTGGAAAAATGCTTCAGCCAGCAATTCAAAGAATCTTTTGACACTGTGATTAAGTGAGCTTCTGTATTAAACCTAGAACCTTTGCTCAGAGGGTCCATTTCAATAAATTTAGCCTGATACAGAATTTTGTTTTTTCCACCACTATCCCACAGTCTTAAAATCCACTTCTACCCATATTTCCCAGCCCTTAGCTTGAATGAATTAACATATTCAAAAATGTCTTTAGTAGTTTTGGACACCTCCTAATGGACTAGGTAACTATACACTGCTAAAGAAAACAATCAGACACTCCAGGGTCTATTGAATAATTCTTATAAATTAATGCTGATTCTGTGAAACTCCTAAGAAACATTTTGTCTCCCCAACTAAAGTTGGGGTTTGTGGAGGTTGGTGGGTTGAGTTTTGATTGAAGTTCTACTGGCGGTATGTATAGTTTGAGGCCAAATTTACTCTGAGGTTATTTTCCCAGTCTCATACTGTATAATTGGGATAGATATACATAGAAGGGTGTATAGTTACCTGTCTTAGTGCCTATTTTTAGTATTGTTAAGTATAGTTGTAGGTCTGGAGGCAAGTATTGGTGGGTACTTTTAGGAGGAATAGAAAAGTTCAGCTGCCAGGTGGCTGCTTCCACATAAACAAACTGAAGGCTACCCAATTGACTAAATATTGGTGGTACAGCTAATGACAACAAATAACTAATTTCCATGTATAGGACACACTTGCTTGGGACCAAGGGTATGCAGGTGTAGTATATAAAGGGCACTCCCAGAGAATTAATGAATGATCTTACTATTGCATTCTAACCTGTTCCATGAGGTTGAGCCATTGATTCTGTGTCTTCTGACCCATTGCTCCCAAATGGGAAACTGAGCAGGACTGGGGATTCACATAACAGGATTTTCAGAACATCAGTATTGTCTTGACAGGCAACATAGGATCAACATCCTCAGTTAAAGTTGAAAAGGGCAATAATTTAAGGGGTAGGGCTGAGGATAAATAGGCTGAGAAAGAAAAGAAACAGTGTTCAAAATAGTCACAAATAATATAAAATATCTTGGGGTAACTCTAACCAAACCAGTGAAAGATCTATATGACAATAACTTCAAGTCTCTCAAGAAAGAAATCAAAGAAAAACTAAACAAAATGGAGTGACCTCCCATGGTCATGGATTGGTAGTATCAACATAATAAAAGTGGCCATTCTACCAAAAGCAATCTACATATTCAGTGCAAGTCCCATTACAATTCCAACATAATTATTCACAGACATGAAAATAGCAATTCTCAATTTCATATGAAAAAACAATAAAAACCAAAAATCCAAGGATAGTGAAAACAATTATTAACAATAAAAGAATTTTGGCCAGAAGTTACCTGACCTCAAGCTATAGCTGCATCATATTGGTACAGAAACAGGTTGATAAATGTAATAGAATAGAAGACTCAGAAATAAAACCACACAACATGGACACTTGATCTTTGAAAAAAAAAGACAAAAATATACAATGGAATAAAACAAAGCATCTTCAACCAATGGTGCTGGTCTAACTGCTAAAAAAACAAAAATAGATACACATTTAGCTCAAGTTTAAATGGCTCAAGGATCTCAAGTAAAACCAGATATACTACATGTAATAGAAAAGAAAATAGGAAAGATACTGGAAATAATTGGAATGGGATAAATTTCCTAAAAATAACTCCAGTGGCTTAGGCTCTAAGACAAAATATTAAAAAAATTGGACCTCATGAAACTGAAAAGTTTCTGTAAGGCAAAGGACATAGTCAATAGGACAAATTGGCAACATAGAAATTGAGAAAAACTTCACTAACCCCACATACAATAGAGGCTAATATCCACCATATATAAAGAATTCAACCTAATAAAAATGGGTTACAGAGCAGAAAAGAGAATCCACAACAGAGGAATCTTGAATGGCCTAGATGAATTTAAAGAAATGTTCAAAGCACTTAGTCATCAGGGAAATGAAAATCAAAATGACCTAGAGATTCCACATTTGTGTAAAGCAACGCTACTGTTCTGTTTGAGTTAATTTTATACTCAGCCACTTTGGTGAAGTTTTGTGTCAGCTATAGAGATTCTCTTTATAATCTTTGTGTCTCCTTATTTGTACTGTCATATCATCTGCAAAGAGTGATGCCTTGACTTCTTCGTTGCCAACTTGTATCCTCTTAATCTCTTTTTATTGTCTTTTTTTCCCCCTATCAAGAGCTTCAAATAGACAGAGGGAGCCTCGTCTTGTCCTAGATTTTATTGGAATTGCTTCAATATCTCTCCATTTAATTTGATATTAGCTATTGGTTTGTTGGTTGCTTTTCTTATATTTAGGTATGGGCCTTGAATTCCTGATCTCTTCACTTTTAACATAAAAGGGAATTGTATTTTGTCAAATTATTTTACAGCATCTAATTAGATGATCTGGTAATATTTTATGTTTGTTTTTATACATAATTATGCTAATGGACTTTCACACATTTTGAACCAATATTGCATTCCTAGGATTAAGCTTACTTGTGTTTTTATGTGTTCTTGCTTTTGCTTTGGTAGAATTTTACTAAGTAATTTTGCATCGATATTCAAAAGCAAAATTGATCTGAACTTCTCTATGTGGGGTCTTTGTGTGGTTTAGGTATCAATGTAATTGTAGTTTCACAGAATAAATTAGGTAGTGTTCCTTTTGTTTCTATATTATGGAATAGTTTAAGCAGTGTTGGTAGAAACTCCTTCCTGAAGCTCTTGAAGAATTCTGTACTACAGCCATAAGGTCCTAGGCTCTAATGGCTTGGAAATTTTTTTATTTATTTCCATTATTGTCCTTTGCCTTACACAACTTTTTAATTTTATGAAGTTCCATTTGTAAATTCTTAATTTTAGATAAAAAGTCATTGGTGTTCCGTTCAGGAAAATTGCCCCTTTGTCTATTTGTTCAAAGCTTTTCCCTACTTTCTTTTCTATTAGTTTCAGTATATTTGGTGTTAAGGAGGTCTTTTTTCCACTTGGACTTGAGGTTTAATAGAAAGAGGTAAGAAAGTGTTGAGTTGCATACTTCTATATGCTTATCTCCAGGTGTACAGCACCATTTGTTGAAAATGCTGTCTTTTATCCATTGAATGGTTTTAGCTTCTTTGTCAAAGATCAAGTGACCATAAGTATGTGAGTTTATTTTTGTGTCTTTACTTCTATTCCATTGATCTACCTGCCTGTCTCTGTACCAATAACATGCAGTTTTTAATCACAATTACTCTGTAGTATAGCTTGAGGTCAGGGATGATGATTCCCCCAGAAGTTCTTTTATTGTTGACAATAGTTTTAAGGATACTGTGTATTTTGTTATGCCAAATGAATGTTGAAATCGTTCTTTCTAGCTCTATGAAGAATTGAGTTCAATTTTGATGGGGATTGCATTAAATTTGTAGATTTTTTTGGCAATATGGCCATTTTATTATATTAATTATTCCTCCCAATCCTTGAGCATTTGGAGGTCCTTCATTCTAATGAGATCATCATTTTTTTCACCAGAGACTTGAAGTTCTTGTCATACAAATTTTTCACTTGCTTGGTTAGAGTCACACCAAGTTATTTTATATTATTTGTGACTATTGTGAAGGATGTCATTCCCCTAATTTCTTTCTCAGCCTGTTTATCCTTTGAGTATAGGAAGTATACTTATTTGTTTGAGTTAATTTTCTATAGAGCCACTTTTCTGAAGTAGTTTATTAGCTATAGTAGTTCTCTGGTAGAATTTTTGGGATCACTTAAATATACTATCATATCATCTGCAAATAGTGATATTTTGACTTCTTTCTTTCCAGTTTGTATCTCTTTGACCTCCATTTTTTGTCTAATTCTTCTGGCTAGGATTTCAAGTACTACATTGAATAGGTAGGGGAAGAGTGGACAGTCTTTTATATTCCCTTATTTTAGTGGGATATTTTCAAGTTTATCTCCATTCTGTTTGATGTTGGCTACTGGTTTGCTGTATATTGCTTTTACTATGTTTTGATATGGCCCTTGTATGCCTGATCTTTCCAAGATTTTTATCATGAAGGGGTGTTGAATTTTGTCAAATGCTTTCTCAGAATCTAATTGCATGATCACATAGAATTATTTTGAGTTTGTTATATAATGGATTATGTTAATGGATTTAAATATATTGAGCCAACACTGCATCCCATGGATGAAGCCTACTTGCTCAGGTTGTGTGATAATTTTACATTCTCAGATTCACCTTGTGAGAATTTCATTGAATGTTTTTTCATTGTTATTCAGAAAGGAAATTGTCCTGAAGTTCTATTTCTTTGTAGGTTCTTTGTGAAGTATAGGCAATTGTGGCTCCAAAGAATGATTTGGGTAGTATTCCTTTTGTTTCTATTTGGTGGAATAGTTTGAAGAGTATTGGTATTAGGTCTTTGTTGAAGGTCTGTAAGTTTTCTGCACTAAACCCAACTGTTCCTGTACCTTTTGTGTCGAGAGACTTTTAATTACTACTTCTACTACTTTAGGGATTATGGGGCTGATGGATCATTTATCTGATCCTGATTTAAATTTGGTATTTGCTTTCTGTCTAGAATATTTTCCATTTCATCCAGATTTTCACGTTTGGTTGACTTTGGTAATATGATCTGAAAATTTTTTAAATTGCGTGTTTCTGTTGTTATGTCTCCCATTTGATTTCTAAGTTTGTTGATTTGGATACTGTCTCTCTGCCCTCTGGTTAGTCAGGTTAAGTGTTTATCTATCTTGTTGATTTTTTCAAAAGAACCAGCTCCTTGTTTTGTTGATTCTTCCTATAGTTCTTTTTTGTTTCTACTTGGTTGAGTTTAGCCCTGAGTTTGATTATTTCCTGCCTTCTATTCCTCTTGGGTATGTTTGCTTGTTTTTGCTCTAGAACTTTCAGGTACATTGTCAAGTTATTAGTGTATGCTCTTTCCAGTTTCTTTTTGGACGCCCTCTGAGCTGTGGGTTTTCCTCTTAGCACTGCTTTCATTTCAAGTTTGGGTATGTTGTCCCTTCATTTTCATTAATTTCCAAAATCTTTAATTTATTTATTTATTTCTTCCTTGACCAAGTTATCATTGAAGAGAATGCTGTTCAACTTCCATGTATATGTGGGATTTCTGTTGTTTTTGTTATTGAAGACCAGCCAGAGTCCATAGTGATCGGATATGTTGCATGGGATGATTTCAATCTCCTTGTATCTATTGAGGGCTCTTTTGTGACTGATTGTATGGAGTTCCTGTCCCTCATTCAAAAACTCTGACACATAATTACTCATATCTGAAAGAACTGAAGGTACAAAACTAGAGAAGAGCCTGAGAAACGGAAGTCCAGCAACAAGCCCCAATTGAGATCCAGCTCAAGGGGAGGCCACAAGGCCTGACTCTACTACTGAGGTTATAGTGTGCTCACAAAATGGGCCTATCATGACTGCCCTCAGAAAGACCCAACAAACATTTGAAAGAGTCATCTGTTGATATTTACATGTAACCAATGGACAGAAGCTGCTGACCATTGTGGTTGAATTAGGGAAAAACTGGAAGAAGCTGAGATGGAGGGATACCCTTTAGGAAGACCAGCAGACTCAACTAACCTGGACTTCCAAGATCTCTCAGACGGGCCACCAACCAGGTAGCATACAAAAACTGTTATGTAGCCCCCAACATGGATACAGCAGAGGAATGCCGGGTCTGGAATTAGTAAAAGAAGATGCACCTAATCCTCAAGAAACTGGAGGCCCTAGGCAGTGGGGAGGTCTGGTCGGGTGGGAATAGTGTGGTAGGGACATCCTCCTGGAGATAGGGTAGGGGAGATATGGGATGTGGGACAGTCAGGGTGTCGATTGGGAGGGCGATAATATCTAGACTGTAAAAAGAATAATGTTTCCAAGAGAATAAATTTTATACTGGGTTCAATGGCCTTTGTGTGCAATGCCTTGCATTTCTCACCTACATCAAGTATGAATGTTTTCTAATGGTAACAGTCTCATATATGTGTGGACTGCTGCAATCCTCCAGTCATATTATCTTTACTTTTTGCTTGTCCTTCTTTCATTCTAATCTTATTAATCACTTTTTCTGTAGCATATTTTCTGATTTCTTGCTCTAATATCCAGATAATTAAAATTATAGTTTTTATATTGATTTTATTGTATGTTGTTTTCACTATGTTCATTACCTTGAACTATTTATAGCTTATGTTCATTACTAACCTGAGGACACACTCAGCGGAGGGACAGAGAAGGATTAATTCCGTTATTCATTCTGCCTTATCACTGTGTCTATCTTTTCTGGAAAAAGTCACTTTCATGAACTTAAAGCCAAACTCAAGTCATTCCATGAGTACAGACAAAATTATGCCATAGTCATTCTGAATTATCTTGTCTAAAACCTGAGGAGCAAAATGTCAAGAGTGGATTCAATAATGCTAAGGGAAAATTGAAGTCAAAATTTAACTAAGTCAATAATTACAATTTGGCACTAAACAATGGAAAATTTTATTAAATATTTATTTTCTCATAATAAGTTTTCTTAAATTATTTCTTGCTATATTACATTTTTCTTTCTTTTTTTACTCCTTTACACATGACACTTATAATGACATTCTTTAGTTAAAAGTAACTTAAAGTAGATTTTTATGTTTTGTAGAAATGAAAAGGAATTCAATTCTGAAATTTTAACAACTGCTATGAAGTTTTGTTTAAAGCTAATCCCACATGTCAATGATAGCTTCAATTACAAATATTTTAAATAACTGATTTTAATTTTTTCAAATTACACTTTATATATTTGGTATGCACATATGAGTGTGGGTGCATGTGTATAAGCTGTATTTTCCCCACCATTATGGAATGTAACACCTTAGAACTATAAACCCAAACAAACTCTGTTTTCTATAAGTTGTTTTTATTCATAATGTTTTATCATAGCGACAGAAAAGTGACTAATACCACTCATTTTGCAGAAAAATTTGAATGATGTAGGAGGCTCTGATTTCATGATCTAAACTGCTTTTGCTGTGGAAAAATAGCAAGGAACTTTATGTGTAACTGATAAAGACTACTGACTCTCAGATATAAAATATGTTTTTCAAAGGTATCTTGTAAAAGATATTAAGAAAATGGTAATTACTTATAACAAAAAGATTCATTCGTAGAGACACTTCAATCAAGACTATCACAGACAGTAACTATAATATGCCTACATAGAATTAATATGATATATAACCTAGTTTTTTTTTTTGTTTCTCTCTTTTTTTTTTTTATTAACTTGAGTATTTCTTATATACATTTCGAAAGTGTTATTCCCTTTCCGGTTTCGGGCAAACATCCCCTCCCCTCCCCCTTCCTTATGGGTGTTCCCTCCCCACCCTCCCCCATTTGCCCTCCCCCAACAGTCTAGTTCACTGGGGGTTCAGTCTTAGCAGGACCCAGGGCTTCCCCTTCCACTGGTGCTCTTACTAGGATATTCATTGCTACCTATGAGGTCAGAGTCCAGGGTCAGTCCATGTATAGTCTTTAGGTAGTGGCTTAGTCTCTGGAAGCTCTGGTTTTGGCATTGTTGTACATATGGGGTCCTGAGCCCCTTCAAGCTCTTCCAGTTCTTTTCTCTGATTCCTTCAACGGGGTCCTATTCTCAGTTCAGTGGTTTGCTGCTGGCATTCGCCTCTGTATTTGCTGTATTCTGGCTGTGTCTTCTCAGGAGCGATCCACACTTCTGCACTTCTTTGCTTCATCCATCTTGTCTAATTGGGTGGCTGTATATATATGGGCTACATGTGCGGCAGGCTCTGAATGGGTGTCCCTTCAGTCTCTGTTTTAATCTTTGCCTCTCTCTTCCCTGCCAAGGGTATTCTTGTTCCCCTTTTAAAGAAGGAGTGAAGCATTCACATTTTGATCATCCGTCTTGAGTTTCATTTGTTCTAGGCATCTAGGGTAATTCAAGCATTTGGGCTAATAGCCACATATCAATGAGTGCATACCATGTATGTCTTTCTGTGATTGGGTTAGCTCACTCAGGATGATATTTTCCAGTTCCAACCATTTGCCTACGAATTTCATAAAGTCGTTGTTTTTGATAACTGAGTAATATTCCATTGTGTAGATGTACCACATTTTCTGTATCCATTCCTCTGTTGAAGGGCATCTGGGTTCTTTCCAGCTTCTGGCTATTATAAATAAGGCTGCGATGAACATAGTGGAGCACGTGTCTTTTTTATATGTTGGGGCATCTTTTGGTTATATGCCCAAGAGAGGTATAGCTGGATCCTCAGGCAGTTCAATGTCCAATTTTCTGAGGAACCTCAGACTGATTTCCAGAATGGTTGTACCAGTCTGCAACCCCACCAACAATGGAGGAGTGTTCCTCTTTCTCCACATCCTCGCCAGCATTTGCTGTCACCTGAGTTTTTGATCTTAGCCATTCTCACTGGTGTGAGGTGAAATCTCAGGGTTGTTTTGATTTTCATTTCCCTGATGACTAAAGATGTTGAACATTTCTTTAGGTGTTTCTCAGCCATTCGGCATTCCTCACCTGTGAATTCTTTGTTTAGCTATGAACCCCATTTTTTAATAGGGTTATTTGTTTCCCTGGTCTAACTTCTTGAGTTCTTTGTATATTTTGGATATAAGGCCTCTATCTGTTGTAGGATTGGTAAAGATCTTTTCCTAATCTGTTGGTTGCCGTTTTGTCCTAACCACAGTGTCCTTTGCCTTACAGAAGCTTTGCAGTTTTATGAGATCCCATTTGTCGATTCTTGATCTTAGAGCATAAGCCATTGGTGTTTTGTTCAGGAAATTTTTTCCAGTGCCCATGTGTTCCAGATGCTTCCCTAGTTTTTCTTCTATTAGTTTGAGTGTGTCTGGTTTGATGTGGAGGTCCTTGATCCACTTGGACTTAAGCTTTGTACAGGGTGATAAGCATGGATCGATCTGCATTCTTCTACATGTTGACCTCCAGTTGAACCAGCACCATTTGCTGAAAATGCTATCTTTTTTCCATTGGATGGATTTGGCTCCTTTGTCAAAAATCAAGTGCGCACAGGTGTGTGGGTTCATTTCTGGGTCTTCAATTCTGTTCCATTGGTCTATCTGTCTGTCTCTGTACCAATACCATGCAGTTTTTATCACTGTTGCTCCTGTAATACTGCTTGAGTTCAAGGGATAGTGATTTTTCCCCCTGAAGTCCTTTTATTGTTGAGGATAGTTTTTAGCTATCCTGGGTTTTTGTTATTCAGATGAATTTGCAAATTGTTCTGTCTAACTCTTTGAAGAATTGGATTGGTATTTTGATGGGGATTACATTGAATCTGTAGATCGCTTTTGGTAAAATGGCCATTTTTACTACATTAATCCTGCCAATCCATGAGCATGGGAGATCTTTCCACCTTCTGAGGTCTTCTTCAATTTCTTTCTTCAGTGTCTTGAAGTTCTTATGGTACAAATCTTTTTACTTGCTTATTAAAGTCACACCAGGTACTTTTTATATTATTTGGGTCTATTATGAAGGGTGTGTTTCCCTAATTTCTTTCTCGGCTTGTTTCTCTTTTGTGTAGAGGAAGGCTACTGATTTATTTGAGTTAATTTTATACCCAGCCACTTTGCTGAAGTTGTTTATCAGCTTTAGTAGTTCTCTGGTGGAACTTTTGGGATCACTTAAATATACTATCATATCATCTGCAAATAGTGATATTTTGACTTCTTCTTTTCCGATCTGTATCCCCTTGACCTCCTTTTGTTGTCTGATTGCTCTGGCTAGAACTTCAAGAACTATATTGAATAAGTAGGGAGAGTGGGCAGCCTTGTCTAGTCCCTGATTTTAGTGGGATTTTCAAGTTTTTCTCATTTAGTTTAATGTTAGCCACTAGTTTGCTGTATGTTTTTACTATGTTTAGGTATGGGCCTTGAATTCCTATTCTTTCAGGACTTTTATCATGAAGGGTGTTGAATTTTGTCAAATGCTTTCTCAGCATCTAATGAAATGATCATGTGGTTTTGTTCTTTCAGTTTGTTTATATAATGGATCACGTTGATGGTTTTCCGTGATATTAAACCATCCCTGCATGCCTGGGATGAAGCCTACTTGATCATGGTGGATGATTGTTTTGATGTGCTCTTGGATTCGGTTTGCCAGAATTTTGTTGAGTATTTTTTGCCTCGATGTTCATAAGGAAATTGGTCTGAAGTTCTCTTTTCTTTGTTGGGTCTTTGTGTGGTTTGGGTATAAGAGTAATTGTGGCTTCATAGAAGAATTGGTAGTGCTCCATCTGTTTCAATTTTGTGGAATAGTTTGGATAATATTGGTATGAGGTCTTCTATGAAGGTCTGATAGAATTCTGCACTAAACCGTCTGGACTTGGGCTCTTTTTTGGTTGGGAGACCTTTAATGACTGCTTCTATTTCCTTAGGAGTTATGGGGTTGTTTAACTGGTTTATCTGTTCCTGATTGAAATTCGGTACCTGGTATCTGTCTAGGAAATTGTCCATTTCCTGTAGATTTTCAAGTTTTGTTAAATATAGGCTTTTATAGTAAGATCTGATGATTTTTTGAATTTCCTCTGAATCTGTAGTTATGTCTCCCTTTTCATTTCTGATTTTGTTAATATGGACACACTCTCTGTGTCCTCTCGTTAGTCTGGCTAGAGGTTTATCTATCTTGTTGATTTTCTCAAAGAACCAACTTTTGGTTCTGTTGATTCTTTCTATGGTCCTTTTTTGTTTCTACTTGGTTGATTTCAGCTCTGAGTTTGATTATTTCCTGCCTTCTACTCCTCCTGGGTGTATTTGCTTCTTTTTGTTCTAGAGCTTTTAGGTGTGCTGTCAAGCTGCTGACATATGCTCTTTCCTGTTTCTTTCTGCAGGCACTCAGCGCTATGAGTTTTCCTCTTAGCACAGCTTTCATTGTGTCCCATAAGTTTGGGTATGTTGTACCTTCATTTTCATTAAATTCTAAAAAGTTTTTAATTTCTTTCTTTATTTCTTCCTTGACCAGGTTATCATTGAGTAGAGCATTGTTCAATTTCACGTATATGTGAGCATTCTTCCTTATTGTTATTGAAGACCAGCTTTAGGCCGTGGTGGTCGATAGCACGCATGGGATTATTTCTATCTTTCTGTACCTGTTGAGGCCCGTTTTTGACCAATTATATGGTCAATTTTGGAGAAAGTACCATGTAGAGGAGCTGAGAAAAGGTATATCCTTTTGCTTTTAGGGTAGAACGTTCTATAAATATCCGTTAAGTCCATTTGGCTCATGACTTCTCTTAGTCTGTCTACGTCTGTTTAATTTCTGTTTCCATGATCTGTCCATTGATGAGGTGGGGTGTTGAAATCTCCTACTATTATTGTGTGAGGAGCAATGTGTGTTTTGAGCTTTAGTAAGGTTTTTTATGTATGTAGGTGCCCTTGTATTTGGGGCATAGATATTTAGGATTGAGAGTTCATCTTGGTGGATTTTTCCTTTGATGAATATAAAGTGTCCTTCCTTATCTTTTTGATGACTTTTAGTTGAAAATTGATTTTATTTGATATTAGAATGGCTACTCCAGCTTGCTTCTTCTGACCATTTGCTTGGAAAGTTGTTTTCCAGCCTTTCACTCTGAGGTAGTGTCTGTCTTTGTCTCTGAGGTGTGTTTCCTGTAGGCAGCACAATGCAGGGTCCTCTTTGCGTATCCAGTTTGTTAGTCTATGTCTTTTTATTGGGGAGTTGAGGCCATTGATATTGAGAGATATTAAGGAATAGTGATTATTGCTTCCTGTTATATTCATATTTGGATGTGAGGTTATGTTTGTGTGCTTTTCTTCTCTTTGTTTTGTTGCCAAGACGATTGGTTTCTTGCCTCTTCTTGGGTATAGCTTGCCTCCTTATGTTGGGCTTTACCATTTATTATCCTTTGTAGTGCTGGGTTTGTAGAAAGATATTGTGTAAATTTGGTTTTGTCATGGAATCTCTTGGTTTCTCCATCTATGTTGATTGAGAGATTTGCAGGATACAGTAACCTGGGCTGGCATTTGTGTTCTCTTAGGGTCTGTATGACATCAGTCCAGGATCTTCTGGCCTTCATAGTTTCTGGTGAAAAGTCTGGTGTGATTCTGATAGGTCTGCCTTTATATGTTACTTGACCTTTTTCCCTTACTGCTTTTAATATTCTTTCTTTATTTTGTGCGTTTGGTGTTTTGACTATTATGTGACGGGAAGTGTTTCTTTTCTGGTCCAATGTATTTGGAGTTCTGTAGGCTTCTTGTATGCCTATGGGTATCTCTTTTTTTAGGTTAGGGAAGTTTTCTTCTATGATTTTGTTGAAGATGTTTACTGGTCCTTTGAGCTAGGAGTCTTCACTCTCTTCTATACCTATTATCCTTAGGTTTGATCTTCTCATTGAGTCCTGGATTTTCTGTATGTTTTTGACCAGTAGCTTTTTCTGCTTTACATTATCTTTGACAGTTGAGTCAATGATTTCTATGGAATCTTCTGCTCCTGAGATTCTCTCTTCATCTCTTTGTATTCTGTTGGTGAAGCTTGTATCTACAGCTCCTTGTCTCTTCTTTTGGTTTTCTATATCCAGGGTTGTTTCCATGTGTTCTTTCTTGATTGCTTCTATTTCCATTTTTTATTCCTTCAACTGTTTGATTGTGTTTTCCTGGAATTCTTTCAGGGATTTTTGTGTCTCCACTCTATGGGCTTCTTCTTGTTTATATATGTTTTCCTGGAATTCTTTTTGGGCATTTTTGTGTCTCCTCTCTATGGGCTTCTACTTGTTTATTTATGTTTTCCTGGAATTCTTTCAGGCATTTTTGTGATTCCTCTCTGTAGGCTTCTACTTGTTCTCTAAGGGAGTTCTTCACGTCTTTCTTGAAGTCCTCCAGCATCATGGTCAAATGATTTTGAAACTAGATCTTGCCTTTTCTGGTGTGTTTGGATATTCCAGCGTTTGTTTTGGGGGGAATTGGGCTCTGATGATGTCATGTAGTCTTGGTTTCTGTTGCTTGGGTTCCTGCGCTTGCCTCTCGCCATCAGATTATCTCTAGTGTTACTTTGTTCTGCTATTTCTGACAGTGGCTAGACTGTCCTATAAGCCTGTGTGTCAGGAGTGCTGTAGACCTGTTTTACTGTTTTCTTTCAGCCAGTTATGGGGACAGAGTGTTCTGCTTTCGTGCGTGTAGTTTTGCCCCTTTACAGGTCTTCAGCTGTTCCTGTGGGCCTGTGTCTTGAGTTCACCAGGCAGGTCACTTGCAGCAGAAAAGTTGGTCTTACCTGTGGTCCCGAGGCTCAAGTTCGCTCGCGGGTGCTGCCCACGGGCTCTCCACGGCCTCAGCGACCAGGAAGATCTGCGCCGCCCCTTCCGGGGAGCCTCCGTGCACCAGGGGTTCCAGATGGGTTTGGTGTTTTCCTCTGGAATCAGTAATGTGTGCAGAGAGCAGTCTCTTCTGGTTTCGCAGGCGTGTCTGCCTCTCTGAAGGTTTAGCTCTCCCTCCCATGGGATTTGGATGCAGAGAATTGTTTCATAACCTAGTTTTTTTATATCACATTCTTCTGAATAATACATCAAATCCACCTTGCAACTGTGCTTACTGAAACAGTATTTTTAAGATTGGCACTTGCAGTAAGACATATTTTAAGGTAGCATTAAGAAAGAGAGAGAGAGAGAGAGAGAGAGAGAGAGAGAGACCTTTGAAAAACACACATACACAAGTTGTTATAACTCTATTTTGAGAAGCTTTTACTTGTCTTACTAGACTTTTATTATTTTTAATAGATTTTTATAGGATTTTTTATTTATTTATATTTAAAATTTGCCTTTCCTAGTTTCCTCTCTGGAAATCCCCTATTTTCCCCCTCTCCCTGCTTCTATGTGTATGCACTGCCATCCACAATCCCAACCCACCTGCCTGATGTGGCTTTCCACTTTATTGGGGTAGCCAGAACAATTAGAAAACAAAAGAAAGTGAAAGGGATACAAGTTGGAAAGGAAAAAAGTCAAATTATCACTCTTTGAAATGATATGATAATATACTTTTATAACCCTAAAAATTCTTCCAGAGAACTTTTAAACCTGATAATCAATTTCAGCAAAGTGGTTGGATATAAAATTAATTCAAACAAATCAGTAGCCTTCCTCTACTCAAAGTATAAACAGGCTGAGAAAAAATAAAGAAAACAACATGCTTCACAATAGTCAAAAATAATATAAAATACCTTGGTCCAAATGTAAATTAGGAAGTGAAAGATGTATATGACAAAAACTTCAGGTCTCTGAGGAAAGAAACCAAAGATCTCAGAAGAGGGAAGTCTCCCATGCTCATGTATTGGCACATAAATACAGTAAATACGGTCTTCCTGCCAAAGGAGTCTACAGATAATTCTAAATCAATTCTTCACAGAGTTAGAAATACCAATTTTCAAATTCATTTGAATAATGAAAAACCCAGGATTTAGAAAACTACTCTTGACAATAAAAGAAATTCTGGGGAAATCAACTTGCCTGATGTCAAGATATATTAGAGAGCAACCATGATAAAACTGCAAGTATTAGTACAGAGGCAATCAGGTAGATCAATGGAATAGAACACACATGTGACATATGTATATGTATATATATATATATATATATATATATATATACCCAACAAAACTAAATAAGATTGATGAAGCTAAGAAATGCATGCTTACAGAAGCCAGATATAGATAACTTCTGAGAGACACAGCCAGAGCATGTCAAATACAGAGGAGAATGCTAGCAGCAAGCCATAATATTGAGAATTGGGATCCCTATTGGAAGAATTAGAGAAAGGATTGCAAGAGCTGAAGGGGTTTGAAACCCCATAAGATCAACAAGGCCAACCAACCAGAGCCCCCAGGGTCTAAACCAGTACCCAAAGACTATACATGGACTGACCCATGGCACAAGCTGCCTAAGTAGTAGGGGATGGACTTGTTGGGCACCTTTGAAGGAGAAACTCTTGGTCCTGCCAAGAAGCCATGGCAAGGGGAAACATACAATTCTTGTTCAGGAGACACTGTACCTTCTATAATTATAGAGGCCTACAAGATGGTATTATGGTCCTCACCTTAGAGTAAGTAAAGAGAGTGAATAAGAAGAAAATACCATCCTGAGTGAGGTAAGCCAGTCACTAAAGAACACACATGATGTGTACTTACTGACAAACGGATATTGGCCTAAAGGCTTGGAATACCTAAGGAAAAATTCACAGATTTTATGAAGCTCATGAGGAAGGAAGTTCAAAATATGGATGCTTCATTCCTTCTTAGAAGGAAGAGCAAAATATTCACCAGAGGAAATACAGGGACAAAGAGTGGAACAGGGACTGAAGAAAAGGTCATCCAGAGACTGCCCCACTGTGGGACTCATCCCATATGCAGCCACCAAACACAGTCACTATTACTGATGCTAAAAAGTGCTGGCTGACCTAGATATGGGTGTCTCCTGAGAGACTCTGCCAGAGCCCTACTGACACAGATGAAGATACCTACAGCTAACCATTGGTCTGAACAAGGCGACCCCAATGGGGAATTAGACAAAAGACTGAAGGAGCTGAAGGGGTTTGCAACCCCATAGGAAAGCCAACACACCAGACACCACGAGAGTTCACAGGGAATAAACAATCAACCAATATGTACACATTGAGGGACCTATGACTCCAGCCCCATATGTAATAGCATCATTGTCCTGTATCAATAGGAAGAAAAGCACTTGTTCCTATGAAGGCTTGTTTCCCCAATGTAGGGGAATGCCAGTGCATTGCAGTTGGAGTTGGTGGGTGAGAATGGGAGCAGCCCCATAGAATCAGGGGAATAGGAGCTGAGGGATTGGAGAGGGGATAAAGGGAAAAACATTTAAAATGTAAATATTACAATATTCAAGAAAAATATTTTGAAATTATGTAAAAATTTAAAAATATAATAAAAACTATAGATTTGTTTTATATATATATATATATATATATATATATATATATATATATACATACCTATGTTCACTTGATCTTTGACAAAGGAGGTAAAACCATCCAGTGGGAAAATAACAGCATTTTCAACAAATGGTGCTGGAATAAGTTGCAGTCCACATGTAGAAGAATGCAAATCAATCCATTCTTATCTCCTTGTACATAGCTCAAGTCCAAGTGGATCAAGGACCTCCACATAAAACCAGATGCACAGAAACTAATAGAAGAGAAAGTGATGAAGAGCCTCAAATACAAGGGCATAGAAAATTTTCTGAACATAACACCAGTGGTTTATGCTCTAAGATCAACAACTGACAAATGGTACCTTAAAATTGCATAGATTTGGTAAGGCAACAGACACTGCCAATAGGACAAAACAGCAAACAACAGATTGGTAACAGATTATTACCAATCCTATATCTGATAGTAATCAAATATCCAATATATAAAAAGAATTCAAGAAGTTAGACTCTAGAGAATCAAATAACCAGTTAAAAATGGGGTACAGAGCTAAACAAAAAATTCTCAACTGAGGAACATCAAGTGGTAGAGAAGCACCAAAAAAATGTTCAACATCCTTGAGTTGAGCGTTGATCAACTTCCATATTTTTACGGGCTTTCTGTCACTTAATTTTTTAGGACGTTAAAATTTTATTCTGAAATTATCTCTTGCCACAATAAAATTTAACAAATATTCACTAAACAGTCTTTACTTCTGCTTCCAGTTGTACAATGCATACAGTATCATAGAACTGGCCACTAGGATTCAAATCCAGTAGAACACTTTCCATGTTAAGTTTTAACAGCAGCATCTCACAGAAATCTGTACATACATATATACACAGCCCACATTCAACCATTTCACATATTTTTCAGTACACATAGTTGCAACATTATTATTAGTCAGGTGTCTAAGTTGTTGATTGCTTAAACCACAAGCTCCTGCCTAGACAGAACTGCAGCAGTTGACTGGTTATAATTACAATGTATCATATATATGTCAATTGCAGAGATGTACAAGCCCCTAAAAACAGACAGTCCACAAATACTTTTGTTGTTTTCAATACTATCACAGGATTATGTTGGGCAATATCAAAAGCTTTACCAACTGAATCAGTTGATTTTTTTTATTTCTAAAAAACATGTCTTCTGCTTACCAGAAATATTCTTGATGAAAAAATATTACAAAAATGAATTTTCTCTTTAAAATAATTCACACTTTTAAAGATTCCAATATGGCCCAATGCTACTGATGCCTAAAGTGTTTCTTCCAGTATTCTGATGGAGTCACCTAACAGGGCTCCACATCTTCCAGTTAGTTTAAGAGTGGCCTAAGTGCCATGTACCCACCTGTCCGGGCGGTGAGCTCTCTCTCTCATGGGATTTGGGAGCAATGAGCTGCAGGCAGGGATCAGAGAGTTTGGGTATCCAGCTAAAAACCGGAAGTGTCCAGTCCCAGAGGAATTTTGCCTCTGTGTGTCCTGAGACCACCAGTCAGGTCGCTTGGAGCAGAAAAATTGGTCTTACCTGTGGTCCCACAGCTCACGTTTCTCGTGGGGTGTTTCTTTTGAGCTCTCCATGAGGGCGGCAACCTGGAGGGCCTCTGCCGCCTTTTCCGGGAGCCGTATGCACTGGGGTTCCAGATGGCATTAGGTATTTTCCTCGGGAGTCAGAAATGTAGGCATAGTGTAGTCTCTTCTGGCTTCCCAGGCATGTATGCCCCTCTGAAGGTTTAGCTCTCCCTCCCACCGGATTTGGGTGCAGAGAACTGTTGATCCGGTCCCTTCAGGTTCCAGCGGTATCTGGAGTGCCTGAATCTTTTATTTCATTCTATTTCCATTTTTAGATCCTGGATGGTTTTCTTCAATTCCTTCACCTTTTTGTTTGTGTTTTCCTGTAATTCTTTAAGGGATCTTTGTGTTTCCTCTTCAAGGGCTTCTACGTGTTTGCCTGTGCTGTCTTGTATTTCTTTAAGGGATTTATTTATGTCCTTCTTAAAGTGTTCTATGATCATCATGAGATGTGATTTTTCAGTCCAAATCTTGCTTTTCTCTTGTGTTGGGCTATCTAGCATTGACTTTGGTGGGAAAACTGGGTTCTGATGCTACCATGTCTTCTTGGTTTCTTTTATTTAGTTTCCTGCACTCACCTCTTGTCCTCTGGTTATCTTTGGTGTTAGCTGGTCATAGTCTTTGACAGACAGTGCCTTGACCCTCCTGTAAACCTATGTGTCAGCACTCCTGGAGACTGACTTTCTCCGAACAGGATCTGGGTACAAAGAACTGTGTTACAGGGTCGGCTCCAGGCTCAGAGGGAAACCTTAAGTATCTTGTCACAGACTGCTCCTCAGTTCCTGTGTCCAGAGGACTGCAGTCAGGGTCCTTTTTATCCAGAAATGTGAACAGTAGTGGAGGTCTCCCCTGAGTTTTCAGGATTGTTCACACTTCTAAGAGTCCTGCCCTCTCCCTCACAGGATCTAGGTACAGACAGCTGTGGGACCAGGTCAACTCTGGGCGCTGTTGGAAACTGTAAGCCCTGTTTCATTTTCTTAATTTTATTTTTGGTGTGTATTTTATTTATTTATACTTCAAATGTCATCCCCTTTCACTCTTCTGCCATACACCATCCCTTCTCCCTCTACTTCTATGAAGATGCTGCCACTCTCACCCACCAACATCCATATCAACCACCTAGAATCCCCCTATACTGGCGAATCTAGCCCTCACAGGACGAAGGGCTTCTCCTCTTATTGATGTCAGATAATGCTATCCTCAGCTATACATGCGGCTAGAGCCATGGGTACCTCCACATGTACTCATTGGTTGGTGGTTTAGTCCCTGGGAGCTCTGTTTGGGTTGGGGGGAGATTAGGTTGGTTGATATTGTTGTTCTTCCTATGAGGTTTCAAACTCCTTCAGTTTCTTCAGTCCTTTCTCTAACTCCTCTGTTGTGGTTCCTGTGCTCTGTTTCTTAACTCAGGGTTCTTAGACAACTTTCTCTTTTAAGAAAAACTAACTTTGTATCATTTTTCTCTTCTTAAAACGAATTTCCCCATTAAATTTAAAAATCCATATTTTGCTTAGGTATAGATGTCTGAAAATAAAATCCCCACGCAAATTCCAATGTGTTAAGTAGCTGTGTCTCTAAGGCTATTGAAAGTTCCACTGTGGAATTTGAGATCAGATAAACAATCAGTTCTCTTAATGTTTCAAAGAAGTAACTGATCCATGCACTATTACTACATGATATATTATAGTACTATTTAAAAAAGGCAGCATCATATTTATGATGTATTCAAAGTCAAAATTATAGATATATAAGGTAATAAATATTCTATCATTGTTTGTGTGTGTATATATATATTATATCATCAAATTATACATTTTACATCTATCCATAATATATTGCTATTTTAAATATTAAAATTGATAATAAAAATTAAAGCAAACTATGTTTTTGGTGGTAAAAACAAGAGCGAATATTTTCTTGACAAAAGAGTTGAAAGAAAATATTATGTTAAGGTCATAAAAATATTCTTGTGTGACAGCTATATACTGAATTGAAAGTTTTAAACAAAAAATACATAATAATAAAAATTACAAAAAGTATTATATCATATACTAAGAGATTTCAATGAAATTTAATGTTACTTTTCTGCCTAATTTGTGTCAAGCCCAGCTGATTTGATACAGGCTGTATTCCCTGAAATTCTCTTCCCCAATATACTCATAATCCCTCACAGACAAAGTATTTACAGGCTTCTAAAGTGCTAGTTTGGATGGCCTGTGTAGGATCATGAAGTTCTAGAGATAACAATTCTCATGGCATTGATACAATGACATATTTGCAAATCATGTCATCTTAAAATATAGAATGTAAAGAACCAGAAGTGATTCTGTTCCACAGCAGAGTTCCACAGATGTGAAAGATGATTCACTCCATAAAAATGCTTCCCTTTATGTGGGTGATATCGATATGTAAACTTTATAGGTTCATACCACATGTTTGCAGCCTTTCTCAACTGTGTCACATTCAAGGACAACAGTTAAGTACTTCAGAGACCATGAATCCTATGTAGTACTCTCATATACTCTCTATGAGGCTCAGAGATTACAACAGAGGAAATGGGCAGGAAGTATTTAACAGCTTGAGACTAGTGATTAGAAATGGATTGAGTAGAATAAAGTCACATGGACAGAAGGGATTGAGATGGTGCTCTTGACTTGCTTTCTTGTCTACACTTGGAGTATGGGGTTTGATTTGGTTTGGAAGGATTTGGTATGGTGTAGGAGGATACCACACTAGGCTAGGACACTATGTGTGTGGTACACAAACTAGGTCTGGAAATTTGTAAAGAATAGGTATGTTAAGGAAAGACAATGGAGAAGAATGTAGAAAGTCTCAAGTAGCTTTGTGGGCTCTTATAGAAGAATAGGAGGAAGGATTGTAGCCCATAAAGGTATAGTAACTCAATGGGAAGATTAACAGAATCAAATGACCTAGACTCTTGTGGGTTATCATTGTCTGAACCAACAATGAAAGAACTTAGAGGGCTGGCTCTAGGCCTCCTTGCACATATATAGCACATGTACAGCTTGGATTTCATATGGATCTTGAACAACTGGAACAAGGGTAATCACAACATCTGTTCCTTATATGTGGGATACATTTCTCTACCTCGGCTTCATTGTCTGGCCTTGGTGGGAAAGGAAGCCCTTGTGTCACAGACACTTGAATTGCCAGGGGGAATGACCAGGGGTCGTAGAGAGGTGGAGGGGGAATGGGAGAAGGATTGTGGAAGGAGGTGAACAGAAGAAGGTATCTGAGCTAGATATAAAGTGAATAAGTAAAAATAAAACACATATACCCAAAATAATGTACTATGTTAACTTGAGTATCTTCTTTATAATGCTTAAAATGAAAAAATAAACGTTCTAAATCTTAACTTTTGGGGAAATTTGATATCGGAATTCTTCTATATGTTGTTAAAGTTGCTTATAAAAAAGTTTTATTGGATATTTCTATATTTACATTTCAAATGTTATTGCCTTTCCTAGTTTCCTGTTCATAAGATCCCTATGCACACTTCCTCCCCTTCATCTATCTATAAGGGAGTTCCTTTCCCCATCCCCCCCATTTACCTCCCTCCCACCCCCACCCCCCCGCCAATCCCTTATATTAGGGGTCCAAGCTTGAAAGGAACAAGGGCTTCTCCTTCCACAGGTGCTTAGCAAGGCTATCCTCTGCTACATATAATGGACTTTAAAGTTGATTTCTTATTTGTTTGCCATTTCTCTGTTCAACCTGGTTGTGGAAAACTGTGTTTTAAAACTGGGGACTTTTTCATCTGAGTGTATATTCCCCAATATCTTCATAATTGCTGTTAGACAAAATGCAAACACTGTTTTACAATCTCCATCAAGGTTAAAAACCAATGTAAGTTCATTAGTCTCTAGAGACACCCACTTACATGTACTGCTCCCCCTGAGATACAGCTTCTAGATATAGCTTCTAGTTATGTCATTATGTTGGTAATATTATAAGACAAGATTCTACTTCAGAGCAGAGCTCTACATGTGGAGAAGGAGAATAGCAAGATACTTTCATAATTATGTATGTTAGGTCAATGCGCTGGATGTGAATTATCACACAGCCTTCCTTTTTATTCCTATTTTTCTGTTTCTAGAACAACAGTAAGTATTAAGTAAATATTAAAAATATGTAAATATAGGCAGGAATAGCTGTAAATACCAAGCTATTTTCATTCTGATTTATAGATACAAACAAATAAGTGAAATTAATATCTAAAATGTTAAAACAACAGGTCCAGAGACAAATGATTATTGATAATCTTTTTACTTTTGTCCCATTTTCTTATTACAACTATGCTGAATTAGAACAGAGAGAATTCCACTCTAAAGACATTTACCTCTCTCTGTTTTCACTCCAGAGGGAGCCTAAGTTTTAATTTTCTATTTAAAATGTTCTACAGGATCAGACAATCTCAGATCACTTTTAATTTCATAAGGTTGTAGAACTTTCAAAATCCATTTAAATGTATAAGTTACAAATTTCTATTTTCTGAGAATATTAACTTTTGGACATGAATATTATGAGCTGACTATCAGAAGATACCAAGAAAAGGTAACCAAGGTCTGGAATAGTAATGGCCATGATTTACATGACTTAAAATAGTATCCTTAATACTTGCAAAAATTTACACCTTTCTTTTAATGAAAGTACAGGTATGTCCCATGAAGAGAAAGGATGATTTGAATACTTGTCATTTAAAAGAATAAGATCATATGTCTGGTACCTTGAACATAAGAGGTTATTAATGCAGAGAAATAAGTATGTCTAAGATTTTCAAGTTGAGATTAGCTCCCAAGTTAAGGATACTCATACAAAATCATACCTGCACTTTCAAGTGTCATGCAATCTACAATGGTAATGATACAACAAGATATACTTGCAATATAATGTATTTGAATTTACACATTATATTGAGCCCAAACTAACTATCTCCTAGTTTTTACCCTATTCTCTCTCAAGTGCAAGTATAACAAACTTGTGCGGTGGTAAGAGAAAATAGCACCCATTAGATGTAATGAAAGCATTCGAAATTTTGAAACACTGTTACTTTAGATTTTCAAACAAATGAGTATTGTGATATATCTAAACTTCACAATGAACATGCCCTATACATCAAGAAGTTATCACCTTGTCCAATGTTAAAAGGAAATAATTTAGGAAAGACCTTAGGAAATTAGTTATAAAACTGAGTACTCATGAAGCAACACCTAAAACTCAGTATAGCTCCAGTTAGTGTGTTAAAATTGATGGAAGTATTAGAGATGAGAAATGCATTGGATAGGTTTTGTTACTAACAAAAAAGGAAGAATAATTGGTTGTTCCTACATTGCTTTAGTTTCGAAGTAAGATTCTGATGCACAACCCAAAAAATATGCTTATAAGATTTTGCAAAAAACTCAAATCAGTTCTATGTATGTTACTGAAAAAATACTTTCATTTATGATAAAACTGAATGATGACATAGGTTTATAATAGGGAACCCTATGGGCAGCAAAGAAGTGACAGTTTCCGTTTGATGATGACCAGGTAAGTAATTTCATTTAGGACATTCCACCCAGAATTCAGATTAAGCCATTTAACACTGGAAAGAAAGCTGACATATGAATAAGAGAATATGAATATACTTAAAAATTTTTGGTGATATCCAGATATAATATTTTTCTTTCATCCTAGGAGGCTGTCATAATTCCCATATAAAACTGATGCAGAACATTTCAGAACTGACTGAATTTATTCTTCTTGGGTTAACAGATGCTCAATTTCTGCAAGTTCCTTTATTTATTATCTTCACTCTCATTTATTTGACAACATTGATAGGGAATCTTGGGATGATTTTGTTGATTCTCTTGGACTCCAGACTACACACTCCCATGTACTTTTTCCTCAGTAATCTCTCCTTTGTAGACTGTGTTTATGCCTCAGCTGTCACTCCCAAAGTAATAGAAGGGTTTCTCACAGAAGATAAGATCATATCATACAATGCATGTGCTGCCCAGATGTTCTTCTTTGCAGCCTTTGCCACTATTGAGAGTTTTCTCCTGGCCTCAATGGCATATGACCGTCATGCAGCAGTATGCAAACCCTTGCATTACTCCACCATCATGAGAACTATGAATTGTGCCCTGCTTCTTGCTGGATCATACGTCAGTGGACTCTTACAATCTTCCATCCATGTTGCTTTCACTTTCCATCTTTCCTTCTGTCATTCCAATGTGGTAAATCACTTTTTCTGTGATATTCCCCCACTATTAGATCTTTCTTGCTCCAGTATTTACACAAATGAAGTCATACTGTTCATGTTGGCAGCATTCAATGTTGGCTTTACTTTATTCATTATCTTGACTTCTTACTTACTCATTTTTGTTGCAATTCTGAGAATGAACTCTGCAGAGAGCCGGAAGAAGGCCATTTCCACCTGTGCATCCCACCTTACCACTGTTTCCATTTTCTATGGGACAATTATCTTCATGTACTTACAGCCTAGTTCCAGACACTCCATGGACACTGATAAAATGGCATCTGTGTTCTACACTATGGTCATCCCAATGCTGAACCCTCTTGTATACAGTCTGAGAAATAAAGAAGTCAAGAATGCATTCAAGAAGATTGCTGGAAAAGCTTTGTCTTCACTGGGATTAGCCAGTTAGTTTTAAAGTATCTTGAAGTTCGGGGTATATTGTTTATAAGTATTTTCTGTTCATTCCTTTTGAATTCTGACAATATACAACTAATTTTGGATATTATTATAGAAATTAGTTTATTTAATTCAAAATTTAGATTGTAATCATAGATACTAGAATATACAACACTCTACCGCTTTTCATGGGTTAACTGCTGCTGTGCAATTATTTCCTCTGAATTGAGATATTGGTTGCTTGAGAGATTAAAGAGATTATCTCCTATATAAGACTCAGGAAGTAAATAAAAGTACAAAACTCAGATGTGTGACAAAAATTAAGATTCAGTTTGTCAATGAAACTTACCAGGTTTCTGAGCTGATAAATTTATAAGAGTCATAAAGGCCTGTCCATAGACCCATAACTGTACAGTAATGATAGAGAAAGAAGACTTTCAAACCACACTTCCTAAAAGTTGCTTATTGGGATATATTGATTCATATTTTTACTGAATGATCACCCATTATGGTTAGACTTTCTAAAAATGGATCTCTATTATATAAACTCATTTTCCTGCAGGAAGCTCCTTACCCATATTCATGTAAGTATACCTATTACTAAACTAATAGTTGTAGAAAGATAGACTCTCACAGAATTGTCTAATCTGTATGCCATTGGCATGCTCTTTAGATTAACTGAACATTTCTTTGCATCTCATTCACAAAACAGGTACTTTTATAGCAACCCATAACTAGGTAGATAAATAGATCAATAGATACCAGAATTATAGACTCATTTTCCAAGTTTTATTAGTTTCTTGAATGTTCCATACAATGTTTTGCCATATTCACCCTTTTCAATTAACCTTCCATCTATTTATACCCATATACTTTATGCACATTTGTTTTATCTGATTTAGATCAAATTTATGATCCCCACATGACCTTTGATGTGTAGCCTCTTTGGAAGTATGGACAACCCCTTTCTAACAGTGGCTACACTGTTAGAAAACAACAACAACAACAACAACAACAACAAGAAGCAACCAAATAAAAAACAAACAAAAAATCTTCACTTTCTTCCATCAGCTATAAAATGGTAATACCTTTATTGTTAGTGGCAAGAGTATATGCCAAACTCTTTCAAGGTTTACAGTTGGGTTACTGGGTTTTTTAATCACCTCATCTTCACTTCATTTTCCTTCAATAGGTCCATCTTTATATAGAAACAGTTTTTAAAACCCATGTTCTTGTTTTTCATTTTACTCAACCATATATTTGTATTTTCTTGGGTCTCACTCAGGTATTTATTGCTATTCACATTAATTTTTCTGAGCTATGTGTTCTTGTTTTATGCAAACTCCTTTAATCTTTTGATAAAGTTAATGATTACTATTTCAAGTTCTCTGTACCTGGGTTCACCCAGATCATTTCTAGATAATTTTTATGATGTTATATTTTGGGTGAAATGTACAATTTTGGCCTTTCATATAATATATATATTACTGTGTTTGTGGTGTGTGTGTATGTGTGTGTGTGTGTGTGTGTGAGAGAGAGAGAGAGAGAGAGAGAGAGAGAGAGAGAGAGAGAGATTAAGCAGAAATCTAAACCTGTTGGCTTCCCTTATTGGCACTGTCTTATCTGAGGTTCTAGACTGCCTTTGCAGTGTTGTCTGGACACAATCTGAAGATTGGGGTGGCATGAGTAGGTGAGGTTACAGAAACTTATGAGTCATATAGGCACTCAGATAAGAAACTAAGGCTAGGCATGCATTTGGATAAATTTACTGTGATCAGGGAGACTCATCACACTACACATTAGACATAGGATCAGCCCAAGGCTTGTAGGATGAATGTAGTTAAGCAAGTGGAGTGGAAGAAGAAAGGAGGAAAAATAGATGGACACATGTGCCTACAGATTCATTGTAAGCAAGTGGTGTTGTTATCAAGTAGGTTTCAAAAGAGTGCCAACAGACTGACTGAACAAAGTGGATATGCCATGACAATCAGCTGCCATTCTAGGGACACTGGAGTAGAAGTGAAGGGGAGAGAGATCAAAGTCCTGAATCTGGTCCATGTCTTGCTTTTTATTTTAAAATGGCTGATAATTTTTTTCAAATATGAGTACATTTTATTTTTAATTTATTTCTTTGAAAAATTTGTGCATAAATACTGTCTTTATATCACTTGCACACTGCAATTTTTTCAATTCCTTCCATGCCACAACTGGACAACTTCCAATTATCTATGTATGTAATACATACATACATACACACACACACACACATATACACACATACACACACACATATACACACATACACACACACACACTAGTATATATATATATATACTATTGTATCCAGTTGTATCCCCCCATTTATGCCTGTTTAAGCCTGACCTCTTGAGATTAGATAAGCTATTTGGTGACTTTTCCCAGGAGAAATTTATTCTTCTCTCATCTGCTATTTCCATTTCTAAATTTTAATTTGTATAACAGTAGTAACTGAAATATTTTAGCTCACTAGTAATCAATAATTCAGCTTTTCTTTACTGTAATAAGATATATAATGGTGCAGTAAACACTCCAGATTCTTAATATTTCACATTGCATGTCTGCAAAGAATTTGTCACAATCTTCTAGCAGTATCATAATTCTTGATATGACTGACCCCCTTGAGATAATACAATTTTCCAGGGATTTTTTGTTTGTTTGTTTTATTTCAGCAATGTTTGGGGTTTTTACCTATAAAATGTATAATTTCATTTGTTGGTTTTTTAAAATTAGTTATTTTATTTATTTACATTTCGAATGTTATTGCCCTTACCGATTTCCACTGCTTTTATGAGGGTGCTCCTGAACCCACCCACCCATCACTCCTACTTCACTGCCTTAGCATTTTCGCATGCTGGGCAATCTAGACTCCACAGGACCAAGAACCTCCCCTTCCCATTGGTTCCAGGTAATGCAATCCTCTGCTACATATACAGCTGGAGCCCTGGGTCTCTCCAGGTGTCACCCTTAGTTGGTGGTTTAGTCCATGCATGCTCTGTTGTTTATATTGCTGTTCTTCCCATGGTGTTGCAAAATATCATCACGAGTGAGGTAATCACGTCATAAAAGAAAACATATGTTATGTACTCTCTAATAAGTGGCTATTAGGCAAATATCTTGGAATACCTGTGATACAACCACAAATGATATGGAACTAAAGAAGAAAGACCAAAGTGTGGATGCTTCTTAGAAGAGGGAACAAAATGATCATGGGATGGAGAGGTAGGGAGGAATCTCAGATGGAGAGAGGAAGGGGAGAGAAAACGTGGGCAGGATCAGGTGTGGGAAGATAAAGGTGAAATGTACAGAGGGTCACAAAATTGAAGAGACGTGTGTACCAGTGGGGGATAGGGAAATGGGAGTACCCACTAGAAATTCCCAGACGTTAGGAAAGCAAGAGGCTCCCAAGACACAAAGCGGGTGAAATTAACTGAAATACCCAAGAAAGAAGAGAGAATCTATAGAGAACATATCCAGAGATTAGGCATGGCCCCTGGTATAGGGATGGTTCCAACCCATCTGAAAAATTTTAACCCAGAATTTCTCTTGTCTAAAAGAAATGAATGGACAAAGAGTGGAGCAGAGACTGAAGGAAAGGACATCCAGAGATTGTCCCACCTAGGGATCTATCTCATCTGCAAACACCAAAACCAAACGCTATTGCTATTGCTGATGTGTCAAGGAATGATTGTTGACAGAAGCCTGGTATAGCTGTTTCCTGAGAGGCTCTGTCAGAGCTTAATCAATACAGATGCTAATGCTTGCAGCCAACCAACGGACTGAGCTTAAAGACCCTGGTGGTAGAACTAGGGGGAAAGACTGAAGGATATGGAGGTGTTTGCAACAGCATAGGAAGAACAACATCAACCATGTTTGTAATTTAAATTCTTCATGTCACTCACTTCCTCATTTAAGTTTGTAAAAAGCATTATTATTTTGATGCGATTTTCCTAATTTTATGTGATTGTAATTTGTTAATAAAGAAAACACAGTTGAGTTTGTGTTCATTATTTCACCTTGGAGACCTCTGAATTTATTAGTTACATTGAGTTTTTTGAATGGAATTTCTAGTATTTACCTTTTATAACAAGCTCTTAAATAATACATAGAAAGCTCAGTTTTTCTTCAGACTTGGGTAATACACAATATGCACATATACATAAATATTTGCATTCTAAAATTGGTATAACCAACATTTGCAGTTAAGTTTTTTTCTTTTATTGAATATTTTCTTTATTTACATTTCAAATGTTATCCCCTGTTCTACTCTCCCCACAAGCAAACCCCTATCCCAACTCCTCCACCCCTGCTTCTTTGTGGGTACTCTCCCAATCACCAACCTACTCCATCTGTCTACCACACCTTCGCATTTCCCTATACTGTGTCATGGAGCCTTCACCGGTCCACGTGCCTCTCCTCCCATTGATGTTCCAGAAGGTCACACTATGGTATATATGAGTCTGGAGCCATGTGTCATTTCATGTGTACTCTTTTCTTGGTGGTTTAGTTCCTGGGAGCTCTAGGGTGTCTGGTTGGTCAGTTTTATTGTTCTTCCTATGGGATTGAAAACCTGTTCAGCTACATCAGTCCTTGCTCTAATTCCTCCATTGGGGACCCCATGATCAGTCCAATGATTGGATCCTAGCAACTGCCTCTATATTTGTCAGGCTCTGGCAGAGCCTCTCATGTGACAGCTATATCAGACTCCTGTCAGAATGCACTTTTTGGCATCTATAATAATGTCTAGGTGTGGGAACTGTACGTAGGATGGATCCCCAGGTGTTAAAGTCTATGGATCAATTGGCACTCTTCTACATGTGGACCACCAGTTGAATCACCACCATGTTTTGGAAATGCTGTCTTTTTTTCCCACTGGATGGTTTTAGCTCTTTTGTGAATATAGGTTTGTGGGTTCATTTCTGGGTCTTCAATTCTATTGCATTGATCTAACTGTCTCTATCTGTACAAATACAATACAGTTTTTAATCACTATTGCTCTGTAGCTTGATGTCAGAGATGATTTCCCCATATTTGTTGAGAATAGTTTTCCTATCCTTGGTTTTTTGTTATTCCAAATGAATTTACAAATTGCTCTTTCTAACTCTATGAAGAATTGAGGTGGAATTTTGATGGGGATTGCATTGTATCTTAAGATTGCTTCGGCATGACAGCCATTTTTACAGTATCAATCCTTGAGGATGAGAGACCTTTCCATCTTCTGAGACCTTCTCTGATAAACTTCCTCCGAGCCTTGAAGTTCTAGTTATACAGATTTTTCACTTTCTTGGTTAGAGTAAGACCAAGGTATTTCATATTAGTCATAACTATTGTGAAAGGTGTTATTTCCTTAATTTCTTTCTCAGCCTGTTTATCCTTTGAGTTGTAGAAGGTTACTGATTTGTTTCAGTTAATTTTATACCCAACTACTTTCCTGAAGTTGTTTTTCAGATTTAGGGATTTTCTGGTGGAACTTTAGGGGTCACTTAAGTATAATATCATATCATCTGCAAATAGTGATATTTTGAATTCTCCCATTCCAATTTGTATCCTGTTGACCTAGTTTGTTTTCTAATTGTTCTAGCTAGGACTTAGAATACTGTAGTGAATGTGGTGAGAGAGTGGGCACCTTTGACTAGTTTCCAATTTTAGTAGGATTGCTTCAAGTTTCTCTCCATTTAATTTGATATTGGCACTGGTTTGCTATATATTGCTTTTACTGTTTAGGTATGGGTCTTGAATAACTGATCTTTGCAAGATTTTTACCATGAAGTGGTATGAATTTTGTCAAATGCTTTCTTAAAGATGTAATGAGATGATCATGTGATTTTTTTCAGTGTATTTATATAGTGGATTAGATTGTTGAGTTTCTATATAACAAACCGTCCCTGCATGCTTGGTATGAAATCTACCTAATCATGATTGATGATCGTTTTGATGTGTTCTTAAATTTGGTTTGCAAGAATTTTATTGAGTATTTTGACTTTGATACTTATATGGGTAATTGTTCTGAAGTCCTTTGTGTGTGTGTGTGTGTGTGTGTGTGTGTGTGTGTGTGTGTGTGTGTGTGTGTGTGATTTAGTAGTGGTTTTCTGTTTCTATTTTGTGGAATAATTTGAAGAGTATTGGTATTAGGTCTTCACTGAAGGTATGATAGAATTCTGCACTAAACCAATCTGGTCCTGTGCTTGCTTGCTTGCTTGCTTGCTTGCTTGCTTGCTTGCTTGCTTGCTTTCTTCCTTTTTTTTTTCTTTATTGGTTGGGAGACTTTTAATGATGACTTTAATTTCTTTGGAACAGTTTATATGGTTTATGTGATCCAGATTTTACTCTTTGGTGACAGGAATCTGTGTAGAAAATTGTCCATTTTCTCTATATTTTCCAGTTTTGTTGAATGTAGGCTTTTGTAGTAGGATCTGATAATTTTGAATTTCCTCAGTTTCTGTTGTTCTGTCTTCTATTTCATTTCTGATTTTGCTATTTTGGATACTGTTCCTGTGCCCTCTGTTTAGTCTGGCTAAGGCATTTCATATTTTGCTGATTTTCTCAAAGAACCATCTTTTTTTTTTTTTTTAATTTTTGTATGCACTTTGTTTCTACTTGATCAATTTTAGCCTTGAACTTTATTATTTTCTGATGCTTAATCTTTTAGAGTGTATTGCTTCTTTTTGTTTTAGAGCTTTCAGGTATCTTATCAAGCTGCAAGTGTTTGCTTTCCCTAAATTTTGTTTGTTTGTTTGTTTGTTTTCTTGGAGGCATTCATAGCTATGAATTTTTGTCTTAGCTCTGCTTTCATTGTGTTTCATGAGTTTTGGTATTTGTGCCTTCATTTTCATTAAATTCTAAGAAGTCTTCAATTTCTGACTTTCTTCCTTTCTTGACCAAGTTTTCTAGGAGTAGAGTATTGTTCAGCTTCCATTTGTATGTGGGCTTACTGGCTTTTTTGTTTGTTTGTTTGTTTTTGTTTTTTTAAGTTAGGATATGTAATTTTTTTTACATTTTTTCCAACTTTATTAAATTGGGTATTTCTTATTTACATTTCAAATACATTTCTATTTCTCAGTTTCCAGGCCAACATCCCCCTAACACCTCCACCTCCCCCTACTCTATGGGTGTTCCGCTCCTCATCCTCCAATCATTCCTGCCTTCCCCCAAAAATCCCGTTCGAAGGGGGTCCAGCCTTGGCAGAACCAAAGGCTTTCCCTTCCACTGGTGCCCTTACTAGGTTATTCATCGCTAATTATGCAGTTGGAGCCCAGTCCAGGTATAGTCTTTGGGTAGTGACTTAGTCCCTGGAAACTCTGGTTGGTTGTTGTTCATATGGGATCTCAAACCCCTTCAGATCTTTCAGTCCATTTTCTGATTCCTTCAACGGGAGTCCCGTTCTCAGTTCAGTGGTTTGCTGCTGGCATTCGCCTATGTATTTGTTGTTAACTGGTTGTCTCTCTCAGGAGATAGCTACAACTGGTTCCTGTCAGCCTGCACTTTGCTTCATCCATCTTATCTGATTTGGTGATTCTATATGTATGGGCCACATGTAGACCAGGCTCTGAATGGGTGTTCCTTCAGTCTCTGTTCTAAAGTTTGCCTCCCTATGTCTTCCAAAGTGTACTCTTGTTCCCTTTTAAAAGAAGGAGTGAAGCATCCACATTTTGGTAATCCTTCCTGAGTTTCATGTGTTCTGTGCATCTAGGGGAATTGAAGCATTTGGGCTAATATCCACATACAAATGACTGCATACCATGTGTGTTTTTCTGTGATTGGGTTACCTCACTCAGGATGATATTTTCCAGTTCCATCCTTTTGCCTCTGAATTTCATAAAGTCATTATTTTTGATAGCTCAGTAATATTCTATTGTGTATTTGTACCATATTTTCTGTATCCATTCCTCTATGGAAGGGCGTCTGGGTTATTTCCAGCTTCTGGCTATTATAAATAAGACTGCTATGAATATAGTGGACCATGTGTCTTTATTGTTTGTTGGAGCATCTTTTGGGTATATGCCCAAGAGAGTTATAGCTGGGTCATCAGGTAGTGCAATGTCCAATTTTCTAAGAAACCTCCAGACTGGTTTCCAGAATGTTGTACCAGTCTGTAATCCCACCAAAATGGAGGAGTGTTCCTCTTTCTCTACATCTTTGCCAGCATCTGCTGTCACCAGCGTTTTTGATCTTAGCCATTCTGACTGGTGTGAGGTGGAATCTCAAGGTTGTTTTGATTTGCATTTCCCTTATGACTAAACATTTTGAACATTTCTTTAGGTTCTTCTCAACTGTGAATTCTTTGTTTACCTCTGAACCCCATTTTTAATAGGGTTATTCCTATCCTTTCAGTCTAACTTCATGAGTTCTTTGTATAATTTGGATATAAGTCCTCTATTAGTTGCAGGATTGGTAAAGATTTTTCCCAATCAGTTGGTTGCCATTTTGTCCTAACAACAGTATCCTTTGCCTTACAGAAGTTTTGTAGCTTTATGAGATCCCATTTGTCGATTCTTGATCTTAGAGCATAAGCCATTGGTGTTTAGTTCAAGAAACTTTCTCCCGCGCCCATGTGTTCAATATTCTTCCCCACTTTTTCTTTTATTAGTTTGAGTGTATCTGGTTTGATGGGGAATTCCTTAATCCACTTGGACTTAAGCTCTGTACAAGGTGATACAATTGGTTCAATCAGCAATCATCTACATGCGGACCTCCAGTTGAACCAGCACCATTTGTTGAAAATGCTCTTTTTTTCTATTGGATAGTTTTAGCTCCTTTATCAAAAATCAAGTGACCATAGGTGTGCGTGTTCATTTCTGGGTCTTCAATTCTATTCCTCTGGTCTACCTGCATGTCTCTATACCAATACTATTCAGTTTTTATCACTACTACTCTGCAATAATTCTGGAGTACAAGGATGGTGATTCTCGTGGAAGTCCTTTTATTGTTGAAGACAGTTCTAGCTACCCTGGGTTTTTTGTTATTCCAGATTAATTTGCAAATAGTTCTGTCTAACTCAATGAAGAATTGGATTGGAATTTTGATGGGGGATTGCATTGGATCTGTAGATCACATTTGGTAAAATGGCCATTTTTACTATATTAATTCTGCCAATCCATGAGCATGGGAGGTCTTCCCATCTTCTGAGATCTTCTTCAATTTCTTTCTTCAGAAGCTTGAAGTTCTTACCATACAGATCTTTCACTTGCTGGTTAAAGTGTATTTTATATCATTTGGGACTATTATGAAGGGTGTCATTTCCCTAATTTCTTTCTCAGCTTGTTTCACTTTTGTGTAGAAGAAGGCTAGTTAGTTTTATAGCCAGCATCTTTGCTGAAGATGTTTATCAGGTTTCGTAGTCCTCTGGTGGAAGATTTGGGATCACTTAAATTTACAATCATAACATCTGCAAATAGTGATGTTTTGACTTCTTCCTTTCCAATCTGTATTCCTTCGATCTCCTTTTGTTGTCTGATTGCTCTGGTTAGGATTTTGAGAACAATATTGAATAAGTAGGGAGAGAGTGGGCAGCCTTGTCTAGTCCCTGATTTTAGTGGGATTGCTTCAAGTTTCTCTCCATTTAGTTTAATGTTAGCTATTGGTTTGCTGTATATGACTTTTATTATGTTTGGGTATGGGACTTGAATTCTGGTTCTTTCCAGGACTTTTATCTTGAAGTGGTGTTGAATTTTGTCAAATGCTTTCTCAGCATCTAATGAAACGATCATGTGATTTGTATCTTTTAGTTTGTTTATATAGTGGTTTACATTGACAGTTTTCTGTATATTAAGCCATCCCTGCACACCTGGAATGAAGCCTACTTAGTCATGATGGATGATTGTTTTGATGTGTCCTTGGATTCAGTTTGCAAGAATTTTATTGAGTATTTTTGCATCAATATTCATGAGGGAAATTGGTCTGAAGTTCTCTTTCTTTGTTTGGTCTTTGTGTGATTTAGCTATAAGATTAATTGTGGCTTCATAGAAAGAATTCGGTAGTTCTCTCTCTGTTTCAATTTTGTGGAATAGTTTGGATAGTATTGGTATGAGGTCTTCTATGAAGGTCTGGTAGAATTCTGCACTGAACCTGTCTGTACCTGGGCTCTTTATGATTGGGAGACTTTTAATGACTGCTTCTATTTCTTTAAGACTTACGGGGTTGTTTAAATGGTTTATCTGTTCATGATTTAACCTCTGTACCTGGTATCTCTCTAGGAAACTGACCATTTCCTTAAGATTTTCAAGTTTTGTTGAATATAGGCTTTTGTAGTAGGATCTGATGATTTTTTGAATTTCCTCTGATTCAGTTGTTATGTCTCCCTTTTCATTTCTGATTTATTAATATGGACACACTCTCTGTGTCCTCTGGTTAGTCTGGCTAAGGGTTTATCTATCTTGTTGGTTTTCTCAAAGAACCAGATTTTGGTTCTGATGATTCTTTGTATGGTCCTTTTTGTTTCTACTTGGTTGATTTCAGGTCTGTGTTTGATTATTTCCTGCCTTCTACTCCTCCTGGGTGTATTTGCTCTTTTTGTTCAAGAGCTTTTAGGTGTGCTGTCAGGCTGCTGATATATGCTCTCTCCTGTTTCTTTCTGCAATCACTCAAAGCCTATGAGTTTTCCTCTTAGCACAGCTTTCATCGTTTCCCATAAGTTTGGGTATGTTGTACCTTCATTTTCAGTAAATTCTAATAAGTCTTTAATTTCTTAATTTCTTCCTTGACCAGGTTACTATTGAGTAGAGCATTGCTCAACTTCCTTGTATATGTGGGGATTATTTTTTATTGTTATTGAAAACCAGCTTTATCCATGGTGGTCTGATAGGATGCATGGGATTATTTCTATCTTTTTGCATCTGTTGAGGCCTGATTATATGGTCAATTTTGGAGAAAGTACCAAGAGGTGGTAAGAAGAACATATATCCTTTTGTTTCAGGATAGAATGTTCTATATAAATGTTGACTCCATTTGGTTCATAACTTCTATTAGTCTGTCTATGACTGTTTAATTTCTGTTTCCATGATGTGTCCATTGATGAGAATGGGGTGTTGAAACCTTCTACTATTATTATGTGAGGTGAAATGTGTGCTTTGAGCTTTAGTAAGGTTTCTTTTATGTATGTACATGCCCTTATATTTGGAGCATAGATATTTAGGACTGAGAGTTCATCTTGATGGATTTTCCCTTTGATGAATATGAAGTGTCTTTCCTTATCTTTTTTGATGACTTTTGATTGAAAATCGATTTTATTCGATAATAGAATGGCTACTCCTGCTTGCCTTTTCAGACCATTTGCTTGGAAAGTTGTTTTCTAGCTTTTTATTCTGAGGTAGTGTCTGTCTTTGTCTCTGAAATGTGTTTCCTGTAGGCAGCAAAATTCTGGGTCCTCATTACATACCCAGTTTTTAAAATCTGTGTCTCTTTATTGGGGAATTGAGTCCATTGATGTTGAGAGATATTAAGGAATAGTGATTATTGCTTCCTGGTATTTCAGATTTGGAGGTGAGATTATGTTTGTGTGCTTGTCTTTATTTTGTTTTGATGCAAACCTATTAGTTTCTTGCTTTTTCTAGGGTATAGTTTGCCTCCTTGTGTTAGGCTTTACCATTTATAATCCTTTGTAGGGCTGGATTTGTAGAAAGAGATTGTGTAAACTTGGTTTCTTTGTGGAATATCTTGGTTTCTCCATCTATGTTAGTTGAAAGTTTTGCTAGGTACATTAACCTGGGGTGGCATTTGTGGTCACTTAGGGTATGTATGACATCTGTCCAGGATCTTGTGGCTTTCATAGTCTCTGATGAGAATTCTGGAGTAATTCTGATAGATCTGCTGTTATATGTTCCTTGACATTTTTCCCTTACTGCTTTTAATATTCTTTCTTTTCTGTTGCTGTTTAAGAACAGTCTTAATCCATGGTAATCTGATAGGAAGCAAGGGATTTTTTTCAATCCTATGTATTTATTGAGGCCTGTTTTGTGAAGAATTATATGATCCATTTTGGAGAAGGCATCATGAGGTACTGAGAAGGAGGTATATAGTTTTGTTTTAGAATGAAATGTTCTATAGATATCTGTCAGATCCATTTGGTTCATAACTTCTTTTATTTTCACTTTACCCCTTTTTAGTGTCTATTTTCATGACCTTTCCATTGCTGACAGTGGCATGTTGAAGTCTCCCACTGATATTGTGTGAGGGGTAATGTATGCTTTTAGCTTTAGTAAATTTTCTTTTATGAATCCAGGTGCCCTTGCATTTGGAGCATAGACGTGCAGAATTGAGAGTTCATATTGATACATTTTTTTGGTGAGTATGAAGTGTTCTTTCTTATGCATTTTGATATATTTTGGTTGAAGGTCGATTTTATTCATATTTGAATGGCTACTCCAGTTTTTTCTTTGGAATACTTGCTTGGAATTACGTTCCAAGCCTTTTACCCTGAGATAGAGTTCCATCTTTTCCACTGAGGTGTGTTTTCCATATGCAGCAAATTCATGGTGCCTGTTTAAGTATCCAGTCTGTTAGTCTATGCCTTTTTGTTGAGGGAGTTGTGTCCATTGATATTAAGAGATATTAAGGATAATTATTGTTGCCTACTATTATTTTTGTTGTTAGAGGTAGAATTATGTTTGTGTGGCTATATTTTTCTTGGTTTCTTGAAAGAGGATTACTTTCTTGCTTTTTCTAGAGTTTAGTTTCCCTTTTTGTGTTAGAGTGTTTCATCTACTATGTTTTGTTTAAGGAAATAAAAGAGGGAATGTAGAGATGGCCTAGGGAGTCAGAATACTTGCCTCCTTGCAGAGGAGCACAGTTTAATTTCTACCATTTACTTAGTAATTCACAATTGTTTGATTCAAAGGAATTCAACACATTATTCAGGCCTACATGAGTACAAAATATACAAATGATGCCAAACATATGTGCAATATGGAATGCTTTAATAATGAAAATGATGTAATAACAAATCTGAAATGAGACCCAGAGTCATAAAATGTTCAGGCTTTTCCAGTTGTGGTCAGCAATGACATTCTATTATTCATCTGTGTCATACTCATCATTCTTCTACCCTGAATTCTGTTGGTATACTTTTATAACAAACAGAACACTGACAGTTGAATAAGAGACCATACTCATAGTTCAGATTTCATGGTAGTGTTGAACTAGCATAACTTCTCATTTCCTATTCTTCTCTTAGGTACCTGTCATAATTACTAAGTTACACTGATGGAGAATATTTCAGAGGCAACTGAGGTTTTTCTTGTGGGCTGCACAGGTGCCACAGAACTTCAGATCTCATTACTTATCATTTCCACTGTCATTTATTTGACGATGCTGATTCAGAACCTTGAAATGATTACAATGATACTACTTGACTCCCGACTCCCCATTTTGATGTAATTTGTCTTCAGTAATATATACCTGATACACTGATGTATTCCTCAGCAGTAAGTCCCTAGTTAATGGCAAGATTTCATACAAGAAATAAGATTATACCCTGTAGTATGTATTTAATTATGTAGTATGTATAGTCTAGCTGGAGTTCTGCATCCTCTTTTCTTCCCTCTCAGGGTGTACAGAAACAAATGCACTCAAGAATAGAAGGCTAAGGTAGAGTCTGGATTGATTGGGTTTCTACAAAATCTTAATCTGGCTGGGAGTATGTGACAGAAATTAGGTGTAGGGTGAAAGACAAGGCCTTTTCTGAACTCTGAAAATCCTTTTCAAAGTTTAATCTATTTTATTGGATATTTTATTTATATTTCAAATGTTATACCCTTTCCAGGTTTCCAGTCCAGTATCCCCCATGTCATCCCTTTACCCCCTGCGTCCATGAGAGTGCTCTCCCACCAACCCACCACCCACTGCCTCCCATCTCCCTGCCTGGCATTCCCTTACACAGGGTCAATAAACTTTTATAGAACCAAGGACCTGTCCTCCTAATGATGCTTCACAAGTCCCATCATGTGCAGCTAGAGCCATGTGTTGCTCCATGTGTACTCTTTGGTTGTGTTTTAGTCCCTGGGATGTCTGAGTTGTCCAATTCATATTGTTATTCTACCTATCAAATTGCAACCCTGTCAGTTACCTCTGTCCTTTCTCTAACTCCTCCATTGGAGACCCAGTCTTAGTCCAGTGGGTGGCAGTCTCTGGATAGTTTTTCCTTCAGCCTCAGTCTACACTTTGTCTCCATAATTTCTCCTGTCAATATTTTGCTCCCCTTTCTAAGAAGTAATGAATCATCAACACTTTTACCTTTCTTTATCTTGAGTTTACTGTGGTCTATAAGTTATATCTTGGGTTTTCCGAGCTTTGGGGCCAATATCTATTTATTGGTGAGGACATATCATCTGTGTTCTTTTATGATTGGCTTACCTCACTCAGGATACTATTTTTTAGTTCCATCCATTTGCTAAAGAAATTCATGAAATCATTATTTTTAATAGCTTACTAGTACGCCATTGTGAAAATGTACCACATTTTCTATATCCATTCCTCCCTTGAAAGACATCTGGGTTCTTTCAAGCTTCTATTTCCGATTTTCTGAGAAAGCACCAGACTAAATTGAATAGTGTTTGTACCAGCTAGCAATCTCACCAACAATAAAGAAGTGTTCCTCTTCCTCAAAATCCTGGCCTGCAACTGCTGTCACCTGATCTTTGATCTTGGAATCTCAGGGATGTTTTTATTTGCATTTACTTGAGTACCACAATGTCCAAGCAACTAACATGCTCCACATTAAGAGGATTTCTGATTATGTTCAGTGTCTCGAATACTGGCTCGCATATGTATAAAATTAATTAAAAATACACAAAATATGGCTAACGTAAAAGGGTACATTTCCATGTTTCTCTTATCAAAAAATCTTTACAAAAATATGAAATCCCCTCAAAGTTCATGAATATACAAAAATATTCACATCATTTCAGCCTGTGGCAGTCCATTCAATACTCAGTTTTGAAACTACTATTTATGCTTTCTCAAACAAACAAACATTTCTTACTAATGAAGCAGCCATTCATTCCGATTTTATTCCAACAACAGACAGAATACAAGTACATTTTCATGGGAGGTGCCCACAGTGCAGAAGTTGTGACAATACGACTCTTAACTTATACTGGCTAATGGTCTGTAAGGACATTTTCATTGGTGGTAATTTCCACATTATTCCTACCCATGAGTTTATATTGGGTGCCTGTGATAACCTCTACTGTGTAAGTTATAACACTTAAATTGCTTACCTTGACTCAGGAGAAAATTAGAATATTGAGGACCTAGGGAGCTCTAAAAAGACAGTAGTCTGACTGCTTCCATGGACAGCACTGCATCACTGGATAATGTTGCTAGTGGAGCTGGTACCCTTTGTGTGGAGGTAGTGTTATCATTTTGTTTAAGCTCCACACGACAGTTACCTGGTAATTCTCCTTTCCCTTCTGGTCAGTATAAATGTCCCTATGATCCCAGGAATGACTTCTTGAGCTAGGAACTAGTCATATGTTGCCTTTGAGGACAGAGACAGTCTTTTCATTGAACCTCATTCTAGGACTTTTTCCCTTGGGTCAGATTTACCTCTTATCTTTGAGAAAGTTTCTGTCTTGTTGCTGAAAAGCCCCAGGCCTTGGTTAAATTCTCTCTGAATCTCAAGGGCACCTGGCACAGAATGTAGCCCCCAGGCCCAAAGTGATGATCTGATGATCTAGCCTGTGTTAGAATTCTTTCTGGTTACACAATACTCTCAGGTTGGTGTTAGGTGTAATTAATCCTATTCTCTCCTCCATGGGCCAGTCTTCACTGCCTTGTCCTGACTTACTAGAATGTATTGCTCTAATTCACTGTAAACATTAAGCAGTATCTCTAGATAGGCACTAAACTGGCACTTTATCACAACTCTCTACCTAGTGATCCAATACATAGCACAAGCTTCCCCCTCCCCTCTCTCATTCACTTACTTCTGCAGCTGCTGTTGCTGCAGCCATTGGTTCACTGCTTGAAAAGCTATTTGTAGATGATAAGATATTATACTTAAGTGACCACAAGAGTTCCACCAGAGAATTACTAAGCCTGACAAATAACTTCAGCAAAGTGGTTTGGTATAAAATTAACTCAAACAAATCACTAGCCTTCCTCTACTCAAAGGATAAACAGGCTGAGAAAGAAATTAGGGAAACAACACCCATCATAATAGTCCCAAATAATGTAAAATACCTCAGTGTGACTATAACCAAGCAAGTGAAAGGTCTGTATGATAAGAACTTCAAGTCTCTGAAGAAAGAAATTTAAGATCTCAGAAGGTGGAAAGAACTCTGAAACTAATGGATTGGCAGGATTAATACAGTGAAAGTGGCCATTTTGCCAAAAACAATCTGCACATTCAATGCAATCCCCACCAAAATTCCAATTCAATTCTTTATAGAGTTAGAAAGAACAATTTTCAAATTCATTTGGAATAACAAAAAACCCAGGATAACTAAAAATCGTCCTCAATAATGAAAGAAATTCTGGGGGAATCACCATCTCTGACCTCAAGCAGTATTACACAGCAATAGTGATAAAAACTGCATGCTGTTGGTCTGGAGACAGGCAGTTAGATCAGACTTGATTTTGACAAAGGAGCCAAAACCATCCAATGGAAAAAATTGCATTTTTCTCAAATGGTACTGTTTCAACTAGAGGTCAGCATGTAGAAGAATGCAAATTGATACATTCTTATCACTCTGTACAAACCTTAATTTCAAGGTTCAAGGACCACCACATCAAACCAGATATGCTCAAACTAATGGAAGAAAAAAGTAGGGAAGAATCTCCAACACAAGCACACTGGGGTAAATTTCCTGAACAAAACACAAAAAAATGGCTTATGCTCTAAGATCAAGAATCGGCAAATGGTAACTCATAAAACTGCCAGTCTTCTGTAAGACAAAAGACACTGTCATTAGGACAATATGGCAACCAACAGATTGGGAAAAGGTCTTTACCAAACATACAAGAGATAGAGGGTTAATATCCAAAATATACAAAGAACTCACAAAGTTTGGCTCCAGAGAGCCCAATAACCCTATTAAAAATGGAGTACAGAGCTAAACAAGGAATGCTCAAATGAGGAATATCGAATGGCTTAGAAATAAATAAAGAAATCTTCAATATCCTTTGTCATCAGGGAAATACAAATCAAAACAACCTGAGATTCCATATCATAACAGTCAGAATGGCTAAGATCAAAAACACAGGTGACAACAGATGCTGGCAAGGATGTGGAGAAAGACAAAGACTCCTCCATTTTGGTGAGATTACAAACTGGTAAAACCTCTCTGGAAGTCAGTCTGGAGGTTCCTCAGAAAACTTGGACATTGCACTACCTGAGGACCCAGCTATACGTCTCATGGGAATATACCCAAAATATGCTCCAACATACAACAAAGACACATGCTCCATTGTGTTCAGAGCAGACTTATTTATACTAGCCAGAAGATGAAAAGAACGCAGATGCGCTTCAAAAGAGGAATGGATACAGAAAATACACTAAATCACACAGTGGAATAGTACTCAGCTATCAGGAAAAAAAAAGACTTTCTGAAATGCATAGGCAAATGGATGGAGCTAGAAAATATCACACAGATTGAGGTAGCCCAATCACAGAAAAACACACATGGTATGTACTCACTGATAAAATTACCCAAGATGCAATCTATGGAAAACATGAAACTCAGGAAATATGAACAAAATGTGGATGCTTCACTGCTTCCTAAAAAGGGGAACAGAAAACCCATAGGAGGGGTTAGGGGGCAAATTTCAGAGCAGAGACTGAAGGAACTGCCATTCAGAGTCTGTCCCACATGTGACCCATATATATACAGTCACCAAAACGAGATAAGATTGATGAAGCTTAATAGTGTATGCTGACAGGAATCGGGTATATACCTTTGCTGAGAGTCACAACCAGAACATGTCAAATACAGAGGCAAATGCTAGCAGCAAACCACTGAACTGAGAAAAGACCTCCTTCGGAGGAATTAGAGAAAGGACTGAAAGAGCTGAAGGGGCTTGCAACCCCATAAGAACAACAATCTCAACCAACCAGAGCTTCCAGGTACTAAACTACTGCCCAAAGATTATACATGGACTAACCCATGGCTCCAACTGCTTATGTAGCAGAGGATGGCCTTGCTGGGCACCAATGGAAGGAGCCCTTGGTTCTGCCAAGGTTGGACCCCAAGTATGGGGGATTGTCATGGGGGGAGCAGTAAAGGGCAGTGGATGGGGAGAGGAATACCCTTACAGAAGGGGAGGGGGAAGGGTTTGGGGACTGATGGACAGGAACCCGGGAAAGGGAAAAACATTCAAAATGTAAATAAGAAATACCCAAAATTAAAAAAAAATGAAAAGAAAAGAAAATCAGGTCTGGTCCTGCCCATGCCAGGAACTCTCTCTGCTGAGACTTGCTTTTCCACGCATTGGAGACCAATATCCCTCCCAAGTGTGCTAGAGCTCTCTGTCTGTGTCTAGGAATCTGCTCCTGTCTTCAACAGCCTGGAGAAAACAGCTATTGTTCTGTCCCCTTGGGAGTCTGTTCACAGAGAAGCTGTTTTTCTATGAGCTTAAACATACATGCCCATATGTGATTCTCCCTCTCTCCCTCTCCCTCTCTGCCTGGGAGTCATGAAGTGAGCAGCTACATTCTGGTACTCCAAGTCAACTCTAAACCATGTGTTTCTCTCCTAATGCAAACCCAAATGTTTCTGCTAATGAAAAATGTAATTTTTATACTATGCAATCTGTCAAAGTTACTTAAGAATTTTAAAAGATATACTGAAGCAATTTAAATGGAAAGTAGTAGGAAAGAAAGAAAGAAAGGAAGAAAGAAAGAAAGAAAGAAAGAAAGAAAGAAAGAAAGAAAGGAAGAAAGGAAGGAAAGAAAAAGTGAGCTTAGTTGTGATGAGTGAAGAAATTGTTTGAGATAAGGGAAAGTAAAGGGGCGGATGGTCTCCATATTCCACACACATGTGAAAATCTCAATAAGGAACCCATCACTGTGAAAGTAAGAAGATTGAAAAAGCAAGAGAGTGAGAGAGAGAGAGAGTTAGAGAGATGTAATATTGAAGAAAATATTAAAAGAGGTCACTGGTTTGAACTTTTATCAAATGTGGTTGATTGTGGGCATGAAGGTAGCTGAGTATAAAGAAATTCACATAGGGATGACTATGGAGGTATAGTCATGAGCCAAAAAAAGACAGGCCAGAATATAAATCAATATTTTAAAGACTGTGAAGTCAGAATTCTTCCTTTTTGAGTCATGGTGCACTAAACTTCTGTAGTTTAAGTGATCCTAAACAATAATTTTCAGTAGCCCTAACACAGTCCTATACACATCTAAAGAACAAAAACTTGTACAACTTCCCTTTCACTATCACAAAAACAGACACTTCCATCATACAATATTATATAAAGCTGTAAAATAAATTTTCATTCATATATGAATAGTTATATAATTTTATCATCTCTCTTCATTAATGGAATTTGAAATTGTGCTAGATAATACACTATTTCACATTAACTTATTAAATGTCTTCTAGGAAGTCAGGAAGTAGCTTACCAAAATTTACATCATCATTGCCTAATAATGTGTGATTTACTCCTAAATAAGAAATCATTCTAAAATACAATTAATAAATTGAAAGTTGACATTAAGAAACTTATTTTAGACTTTGTATTTATGGGAATTGATGTTTACCTGTAGTGTGTAGGTGCACTATGTGTGTATAGGTTACCCATGAAACTCAGAAGAATATTCTAGATCCTCTGGATATATAGATAGGTTTACAAACTACTGTATGCTGGCAACTAAGTTGCAATTTTCTTCAAAAGGAACAGGGGATGTTGAATGAGTATAAACATGTATCACTTAGATATTGTTTTTTATCTCCGTCTACCTGTGTGTATAACAATGGCTAGTAAAAAAAATCACAGAGCACATGGAACTAGGAAAGAGGAGGGCCAGGGTGTGGATGATTCAGTCCTGCATTGAGGGGCGATAAGGATAATAGTGGAAGGTGGAAGGAGGTGGAAAACTTTCGAGGGAGAGAGGAGGGGAAAAATATAGGGGGCAATATCAGGTACTGGAGGAAACAGGAGAGAGGAACTGAGGGTAAAAAATTGAAGAAAAATATTTAGGGGGGATGAGGAAATGGGGATAGGCATTGGAGGGTCACAGATATCAGGGAAACAAGAATCTACCTCATAAAATTGCAAAGCTTCTGTAAGGCAAAGAACACTAATATTAGGACAAAACGGCAACCAAGATTGGGAAATATCTTAACCAATCATACACCCAATACAGTGCTAATATCTAATATATACAAAAACTAAGAGAGAGAGAGAGAGAGAGAGAGAGAGAGAGAGAGAGAGAGAGAGAGAGAGAGAGAGAGAGAATGGTGTACAGAGCTAAACAAAGAATTCTCAGGTGAGGAATATCAAGTGGCTGAGAACTATCTAAAGAAATATTCAATATTCTTAGTCATCAAGGAATGTAAATCAAAACTACACTGAGATTCCACATCAGACTAATCAGAATGGCTAAGTTCAAAAATTCAGATGAGACCAGGTGCTGGCTAGGATGTGGAGAAAGTGGAACGCTCCTCTATTGTTGTTGGAATTGCAAGCTGATATAAGCACTCTGGAAATCAGTCTGGAGGTTCCTCAGGAAATTGGACATATTTCTACCTGAGAATCCAGCTACATCAATCCTGGGCATATACCAAAAAGGTTCTCCACATAGAACAAGGACACAGCTCCATTATGCTCATAGCAGGCTTATTTATAATAGCCAGAAGCTGGAAAGAACCCAGATGTCCTTCAACAGAGGAATGGATATAGAAAAAGGGATGCATTTACACAATTTTATACCACTAAGCTACCAAATCAATGACTTCCTGAAATTCACAGGCAAATGGATGGAACTAGAAAACATCTTCATTGAGGTAACCCAATCATAAAAAACACACATGATATAAACTCACTGATAAGTGGATATTAGCCCAAAAGCTTGGATTACCCAAGGATACAATCCATAAATCACATGAAGCTCAAGAAGAAAGATGACCAAATTGTGGATACTTCAGTACTTCTTAATATGGGAGAACAAAAATATTCATAGGAAGAAATCTGGAGACAAAGTTTGGAGCAGAGACTGAAGGATTGGCCATTCAGAGCCTGCCCTACCTGGGTATCCAGACCATATACATACAGCCACCAACCCAGACAATAGTGCAGATGCCAAGAAGTGCAGGATGGCAGGTTCCTGATATAGCCTGTCTCCTGGGTTTCTGACAGAGCATTAGAAATACAGAGGTAGATGCACACAGCAAACCATTGAACTGAAAATGTGGTCCCCATTGGAGGAGTTAGAGAAAGGGTTGAAGGAGCTGAATGCCCTTGCAACACCTTAAGAAAAATAGTACCAACCAACCAGAGCTCCCAGGGAATAAACCACCACCCAAAGATACATAGATACATATCTCCAGCTTCATATATAGCAGAAGATGACTTTCTTGGAAACCAATGGGAGAATCCCTTGGTCCCCCAAACCTGCAACCCCCAATGTACGGGAATATCAAGTTGAGGAGGCAGGAAGGGGTGGGTGGTTGGGTAGGAAAACACCCTCATACAAGAAAGAAGAGACAGGATGGGATAGGGGGCTTATGGATAGGAAACTAGGAAATGAGATAATATTTTAAATGTAAATAAAAAAGTCCAATGAAAAAAGAATATCTCCTCCTCCAAATATTGTTAATATATTTGAAATGTAGCAAATATTTAACATATTTTTTATTTTATTCTGCAGTCCTCCTTACTGGCATTATTATTGATAAAGGTAACTTCAAAATCTAAATGTTCTCCAGTACCACAATACACTCGCCAACACCCTCAGAAAGTACTTTAAACAGAAAGGAATTGTCTCTGAATAGATGCTAGTCTCCTTATGGACATATCACACTTTTTCAGACAGTATCACTATATCATTCAGTTGGAAATTCTCTTCACAGTCCTCAAGATTCAGCTATTTCAGTCTAGATAATACAGGCATGACAAATCAATTATATATATATATATATATATATATATATATATATATATTAAATACATACATATTATTTTTACCAGTAAACATTTTCTGAGCAATTTCACTTGTTTTGTAAAATATATAGATCTATATTCAGCAAAAATTTAAATAATTAGAGATATTGTAGATAGGTCAAACCTTTTTCTGTATTAACTGAAAAACTATTAACAAATACATCATTGGGCCAGAGCCAATTGCAAGGAATTGAATGAATTATGGTTCTACTTCTCAATGACCATAACTATTGGAGATTAATGATAAATATACAAATGCAAAACCTTTGGGAATAAGTCTTCTAAAGCAGAAGGCAAAACTAAGTTTAAATAGAAAATGTCATAAATTCTAGGAAAATGTTTCAGGTGTTTCAAAATGTTGCTCAATGGTCTGATATTGATCTTTACATTTGTAACAATATTGTCAAACTCCTAGACAGTTTCAAGCAGAGAAATCATTGATCGTTTACTTAATTATCTAGTAACTGGGGAGCAGATCAATAAGCATTAGTTTATTCATCTCTATGAATTCATCTCCTGAAGCAGGATCCTATGTAACCCTATGAATATTTATCACTTTCCTGTCTTATGTTTGATGGTATCCTTAAAGGTTCAGTATCAATAGAATAGTCTTCCCATCTTAATGAACTAAAATTGAAGTCAGAAGACCATGGTAAGCTCTGTAAGGAATATGCTTTTGTACTCTTTTCATTTCTGACTTTGTTGGTACAAGAAGGCCTTTGACTACCTTCAAGAATTCCAAAGTTTGAAATTTTCAAACTGGTAATACTATTAGAAAAGTGTCTAGAGATTTCCTGATGTTACCTTTTTGAATACATAATTAATTTTACTAAAATACTAACAAATAACTGCAAAAATATCAAAATATGGAATATGTAAATTGTGATAATTTTAAAGTTATTAGGAACCCTATTCTTTTTTTTATTATTATTATTAACTTGAGTATTTTTATATACATTTCGAGTGTTATTCCCTTTCCCCTGTTTCCGGGCAAACATCCCCTCCCCCCCTTCCTTATGGGTGTTCCCTCCCAACCCCCCCCCATTGCTGCCCTCTCCCAACAGTCTAGTTCACTGGGGTTCAGTCTTAGCAGGACCCAGGGCTTCCTTCCACTGGTGCTCTTACTAGGATATTCATTGTTACCTATGAGGTCAGAGTCCAGGGTCAGTCCATGTATAGTCTTGGGTAGTGGCTTAGTCCCTGGAAGCTCTGGTTGTTTGGCATTGCTGTACATATGGGGTCTCGAGCTCCTTCAAGCTCTTCCAGTTAGGCCCCCCGTTGAAGGAATCAGAGAAAGGAACCCTGTTCTTATAGATGGCCTCATGTAATACTGCTCTAGTAGAATTCTGCAAGACTAATTTGAGAGGGCACCCTCATTGGGAAGGGCTAGAACAAGGGGATAGGGGACTTATGAAAATAATACCGGGAAAGAGAATAACATTTGAAATATAAATAAAGAAATATATCAAATAAAAAAGAAACATTGCCAGTATTACTCAAATTTGTCCACAAATAAGTTTTTGGTTTTTGGGGCTTCTTGTTATGTTTTTGTTTTTGTGAAATGAAATTTCCCTTATGAACCTAGACAAACATAAACAAACAAAAAACAAACACATGCTCATTTCCTTAGATTCAGAAAGGGCCTTTCATAAAATTCAATACCCATGAGTATAAAAATTGTAAAGAGATTAGGGATATAAGATAGATACTTCAACACAATAAAATCAATTTATTGCATGTCCATAGAAAAATATCAACTTAAATAAAAAACAATTCAACTAAAATCAAGAACAATACAATATATTCTACTCTCTCCATAACTATTCTATATAGTACTTAAATCTTCAGAAGAGCAATAAGAGAGACAAAAGCCATTTTAAAAAGATACAATTTGGAAGAATGTCAAAGTATCTTTATTTGTAGATAATATGATAATAAACATAAGTAATTCAAATTGTACCAGGAACCCAGGAAACTCCTAGAGCTGATGAACATATTCACTAAAGTAGCTGGACACACAACACAAAAGTAGCCTTTTTATATACAAATAACAAATGATCTGTTAGTTAAATCAGTGAAACAACACCTTCCACATTAGCCTCAAATATATAAGATATCTTGGGATAACATAAAGCATGTAAGTGAAAGATTTGTATAATAGAAACTTCCTCTTTGAAGAAGAAATCAGAAGTTGGAAATATCATTCATAATCATTATATATATATGTTGTCAAGGCTATAGACATGAAAAACACAATTACTGAGGATGACAGATACATAACTCACTGAATAGAGGGTGGCGCACAAATGCTTACTTATAGCCTCTATTCTCCATTCCAGTGACATTGTTATAAAAAAGTGTTATGCATGTTATTAAAAGAGAAACATAAGCACCAAACCAACCACAGACATTTTATTTACAATAGTCTACTCCCTGTAAGTTATACCAGAAGAATGTTGATGCAAACTTATGGAAGTAATAAACCAATAAGTGAGTTCACTTACTGCCAACTCCACAAGATGGTCTTTGAACACAACTTGGGTTGACTTCAGAGGGTAAAAGCCTGAGATTACACAGCCCAAGGACCTAGCACAAAACACTCAGTACTGGTATTATAAAATTCAAATAAAAACGTATAATAAAATTACTCTTTATGATATTCTAGTATACTCAGATCAGTGCCTTACTCAAACATCATTAGAAAGTCTTCCTCCTGAAGCAGATGGAAACAAATATAGAGAACCTTAGACTAAATTTACATGGAATCCTGAGGAAGAGAAAGCATGAAGAATATAAGAGCAAAAGATAATGGAGCACACCTCAAAAATATGGCCCTCTGATTGAACATGAGAAAGACTCATATGCATTTAAAGAGACAGAATCAGCATGCCAAATGCTATGAGTCTACGCCAAGTCCTCTATAAGTAAATTATGGCTTCCAATTTTTATGAGATTCCTGAACATGTAATAACTGGTTATCTGATCATTTTATCCTCTTCTGGGTTCTTTTCCTTCTTTTGGTTTGTCCAAATTCAATGGGAGAAATTTTGTTTATATTAGTATAATTTATTTTGTTATATGTTTTAAAGAGAGGAAGGAAGTAAAGAAGAAAGAAAGAAAATATATTATCCTAGCCCCTAGGGTAAATGATAACATCAAACCTACCATTTATACTTATTTATATTTCCTGAGGAGAAAATATATTTTATCTATTTCGATCACACAGGGTATATCAACAAATCTAGGTATGATCTCATGTTCATGAGAAGTTGACTAACACAAAATGGAATCCACAAATTATTTGTGTGTTTATGCATGTGTACTTTATTTGCTTATAGTTTGGTGATTTTTTTCTTTCGGGGAGATGTGTTTTGCTTTTATATCTTTGTTTTATGATTGTATTGAGTTTGCCTTTTTGAATTGGGTAGGTGGTGAAGACTGGAGGATTATGGTAAGGTTGGAAATTGGAATGAATATGATAAAAAATATTAAAATTTAAAAATAATTTTAAATAATAAAACATTTTAAAAATCAGGAAATAATTTAAAAAGAACTACCCTTAGACTGAAAGCAAAGCTGAAGAATAGTGCAAGTTTTCTCCATGTGTCTCCTACTTTTATGCTATTTTATGCAAATTATTCATCAATACTTTCATTTAATTTATACATGTATTATTTGTTTCTTTTTTGAAATATATACTCTATTTTAACACTAAGTTAAACTCTTATTTGGTCTGTTTATGTTCCCTAATAAAATAACTGTAATCAATATAAAATAGTTTTGGAGAAAGACAGAAAAATAGGTAAGAGGTGAGAGCCAAGATCAAGAAAACTGAAACCCTTGACATTCTATTCATGTCTTCTCAAAATAAGTTAGGATACATTTTGTGTCATATGCTACTCAATAAAAGTCTTAGATACTGAAATATCAATTAATTACTTGGACATATGTTTATAAAATTCTCCTAAAAATTTGCAATATTTTTTACTCATTAAATATATGACAATGTGATAAAATAAAAACAGTATATCAGAATTGAACAAAACAAACAGAAGGGAAAAAGCCCAAGAAACAGTAACCCATTCACTCACACATCCAGGAATCTCATAAAAATATTAAACTGAAAGCCATAATATGTATGAAAATGACATGTAGGGTAAAAACAAAGAAGAAAAAGTATGTGTATATGTGCAATGAAAATAAAAATCTAATAAAATAAAATTAGAAAAGCAAGAAGCCATGACTTGATATTGTGAGATACTGGAACCTCCAAAGATGCTATGAATTCATTCTTTTGCTGACCATCTATTGATGGACAGGCAACCTCCCTTAAGTATTCATTTTTATCCAGTGAGACTCCCTTGGAGAAAACTAAAGTTACTTTTGAAAGTGGATACCAATTCAAGAGTGCCTCCAGGTTAAAAATTGGGGCATGTGTTCAATTCTTGTTTGAGTTCTAGGACACTATCTCAAGCAGACTTACATGAGTCTTGAGCATGCTAGCTTTGTTTCTGTATATTCATACATGTGTTATTCAGGCTGATTTAGAGGACATCCTTTTCTTGGAGTCCTCTATCCCCTCTGTCACTTATACTCCTTATCCCTACTATTCTGCAGAGATTCCTAGTCCCTTAGGGGATAAATTTGATGGAAACATCCTATTTGGGGGCTGCACAATGATTGTGGGTCTTTATGGTTTGTTCTCACCTGATATAGTAGGAAGATTTTCTGAAGATGGCTGATCAAAGCACAGATCTATTAGGACAGCAGAATGTTATTAGTAGTTCATTTACTGCCACTTATTTTTTTTTTCTTCTTTTAGGTCAGTAGTATTTGGTTTTAACCTAGGTCCATGGTATATCTTGTCTTATATTCTTGATTACTCAAAGAGTTTGTATATGTATGCTATTTCAGAGTAGGTCTTCAGTCAAATCATAGTTTGGATGGTTATTCAAAATCTTTGTGTCACAATGACACTAGCATTTTTTAAGTCCAGAGACCATTGTATATCACAGGGTTTGCGGGTGTTTTTGGTGTTCGTGTTTCTCCTTTGGTAACATACATAAATAGTGTCTTCCCATAACAATGATGGTTGGATGTGGAGGTGAAGACTTGAGGATTAATATGGAACTCCAACAGAGTATAAGCTTCCTAAAACATATGCATGCATTAAGGCAATCTAAATTAAATCACCAAATACTGGTGTAGAGACAGACAAAACTGGGAATCTCTTGCCATTAAATGAAGCTCCCTGTACTGGGATTGAGTTATATCTAATTGGGCTGTTAGTCAAAGGAGCCCCATGGTAATAACTAAACAAACTGGGGTACTGCCAAAACTATAGATTACTTTCCACAGTCAGATGGTAAGACCCCCATTGCTGAAGAAAATGCCTACACAATTTAAAGAAATGGAAAAGTTCTTTGAAATTTGTTCTTGTATAGGGAAAAGAGGCCAGCCTAGCCTCAGACACTGTCGGTAGGAAACAGGTGTGAACTGGAGGTTCGTGAAAAGGTGTAAATAGATAAGACATGTAGAGTCAAATGGCTAGACTCTGGAGAAGAAAGGGGGATGTTTGGTGGGAGGAATAGTGGGATGATACACAGAAACAAACTGTGGACAAGCTAATCACTACTCATGAATATTATGTATTTTTCTTAGTTACAGTTCCATATTCATTTTACCTTTATTCTTATTCAAGATTTCTTTCTCCACATTAAATTCCATTCACAAGTCTTAGATTGTCTTCATTATTTCCATCAGCTTTCTGTTTTGGTGTTCCTTATTCATGTCTTTATTATTCTTAAGTTATTTATTTTAAATTTAACTAAGTTGTTTATCTCTTTCTTCTTTCAAATACTTAAATTATTTCATGAATCCTATATTTTTTCTTTTAAATTCTTTGTACTGGGGATCATATAGGACATTCTCATTAGTAAACATTTCTTTATTCCTGATAGGTTTTGAAAGAAAAATATACTACCTTAATCTTTCACATTTTGGTATTTTTGCAATTGCAATCATATATGAGAATGTGGGGGTTTTGTGGTTGTTTTGTTTTGTTTTAAGTCTGCTTTAAATAGAGGAGACTGTGGCTGTAGAGAGGATGTGTGGGCAGGTTTAACAAAGAATTGATAAACACTTTGGTGAAATCAAGTGAGTTACACATAGGTGATAGAGCTGGTGTTCACAAGAATTATTGGTGGAGCTATATCTGGCATAGTGAAAGTTGTACATGATGTAGAAGACTTCATTGTGTTGTGGGATAGCTAGAGTGTTACATAGTTAAATCCTAGACTTTTTTTCTGCTATAGGCAGGAGGAAGCCAGACTAGGCAAGGAAAATATGTGAGTAGAACACAGATGTTCTATGGTGATTTGTGGGGAAGGTGTGACCAAATAGGACACGGAGAGTCATCTGGTTATATTCTGGAGAAGTAATTGCGATGTTTGGTGGGTGGAGTACTTGGGTGAATACAGAAGCAAACTGTGGCAGATACAAGTAGTATTGGCCCTGGTAGAAACCTACAGTTTAGTGGCAGTGTAAGTATGGCTTATCAGTCTAGACAGAAGGAATGGGGAGAGTACAGAGCTTAGATATGGAGAGTTTCAGAGAACATCTCATTAAAGAAGTACAGTAGACTTTCAAGGGTAGATCCTACCCTTGAAATTTTAAATACACACTACTAAGAACATAAAAACAAAATGGTATGTGCTGTGATAAGAAATATTAGTATATTGTTTGCAAAGGTTAAATTGAAATAATAAAATATTCTGGGGACATCTCAACTTTTGTAATAAATCTTATAACAGAATGCTTTCATAAGTAGCGAAAGTTTCTTATGTAGAAGTTTTAATGAGGGTTTAATTTTGTTGTGTGTGCAACTTGGTTGTGCAACATCTGTGATTGATAACTGGAGTCTCTTTCCTCTAGGCTCCTATTTCCCAATAACTTAATGTGCACTCATAGACAAAATAAAAAACACTATCACCTGACAGCTCCATTAAGGGCAAGTTGAATAATCAATATGGATTCATACATCTCCAGAGACATCCACTCACATGTACTGTTTTCTGTGAGATACGTATATAGCTTGTAATCTTTTCTTGATATTGGAAATATTACAAGACCAGTTTCAATTCTATGGCAGAGTTCGACCTACAGAGAAGATGAAGAGGAAAATACTTATTTTTTTGGAAATGAATGCTGAATCCAAAGTCTGCATATGAAATATTTCACACCATACCTTTTCACACGTATTTGTCTGTTCTTAGAACAACAGTAAGTATTAAAAATATTTTAGTATGAGTAGTAATAAATATAATTGATGATAAAATACCCAACCACTTTTATTCTCTGTGTTCAAACAAAAAGTGAACTTACTAACTAGATTGGTAAATCAGCTGAGTCACCTATACAGTATTACTAATAATGCTCTCACTCTTGGCTACTGCTTTTCTAACCACTATACTGGTGCAGAGTATCCAGATTATATTCTAAGTACTTTTAAATTCTCAGGTGATGCTTTTACCTTACATGAAGACCAAGTTCTAATTTGCTAATAATTGTAATCTACAAGATTAAAAATCTACATGTTATAGTGCTCATGTTTAACTTCAGAAGACTGTACAATTTTTTATGAATAAATGTTTAATTGATGTATTTCTCATGTTTTAAACACACACACACACACACACACACACACACACACACAAATTGTTCAAAATGATCCCATTTCTGATTAGGCCCCCTCATAGATCGAAGAGAGTTGAAGGGGCAAGTTTTGTATTTTCTTTATCCAGGTATTTTTTGATTTAGATCATGGCTGATTCAGTTTCTTTGTTCTTATGACAAGTACTACTACAAATGTGAATATGCAAGTGTCTCCAGAGTGTGTTGATCTTGAGTCTTTTGTGGCTGTACAACTTTCAATATCCATTTGTCATTTCAATTTGTAGGTCTATTTCCTTGGAAGCATCAACTATTAGACATTTGTTCTATGATCTGAGCATTGGGAAGAAACAGGGCAAAGAAGAAAAAGAGCTTGGAAGGTAATAAGTTTGACTTACATAATTTCAAAATGTTACTATCTTTTATATCTTTTAAGAACTTACACTTATATTGCAATGTAAGTGCAGTCATAGCCTGTAAAGAAGGATGAATTTAAACCACACCATTAAAAAGAATAAGGTTATATAATCTGTTCCCTTGATTATAAGAGTTTACTAATGAAGATGGATTAGTATATCAAAGATTCCAAGTTTGAAAGTGGCTCTCAAGTGAAGAAGCAGATTTATATGGGACTGTGGATGAATAAGCATATGTCATCTGATTCATCAAAGAAATTATATAAGATACAACATGAGTGATAAAACAATTTGTAGAAAGAGCAAAAATAACTCATTTATTTTGACTTTATTCCCTCTCAAATACAAATAAAACAGACTTGTGTGATGGCAGTAAAAAATCACTTCATAACTATAGGTATGTGAATGGAATTTCATACAAGTATCAGAGATGGGAAATACAGTACATAATTTGTTTTACTAACATAAAGCAAAGTTGATGGTATAATTCTACATTGCACTTGGTAACAAGTAACCTCTGATGTACATCTTAGAAAAGTGTGTTTAGGAAATAATACAAGTAACAAATAAGTACTTTGTAAGTTACTGAAATAAATATTTTAATATCCAGAAACTGAAAAAATACTCTAGTTTCATATTACGGAACAATATTGGCAGCAACAAAGTAGGCACCTCCATTTGTAGTATCCCCAGATAAATTACTTCATTCATCCAACAAGTACCCAGCATTCAGTTGTCTTTTTAACACTGTGAGTGTGGAAAATTGAATTATAGAACACCTAAAATATCAAAGTGAGTTCCATATACAATATTTTTTCATTTTTTATTTCATCCTAGGAGACTATCATAATTCTTATGAAACAAAGATGCAGAATATTTCAGAAGTCACTGAATTTATCCTTGTGGGATTAACAGATGCCCCAGAGCTACAGATTCCTTTATGTATCATCTTCACTTTTATTTATCTGACCACATTGATTGGTAATCTTGGGATGATTGGGTTGATTCTCCTGGATTCTCGTCTCCACACTCCCATGTACTTTTTTCTCAGTAACCTCTCACTGGTGGACTGTGTTTATGCCTCAGCTGTCACTCCTAAAGTAATAGAAGGGTTTCTCACAGAAAACAACATCATATCCTACAATGCATGTGCTACCCAGATGTTCTTCTTCATAGCATTTGTAATTACTGAAAGTTTTCTCTTAGTATCCATGGCCTTTGATCGTCATGCAGCAGTATGCAAACCCTTGCATTACTCTACCACCATGACAACAACAATATGTACCCTACTTATTGCTGGTTCTTACATAATTGGATTTTTACAATCTTCCATTCATGTTGCCTTCACATTCCACCTATCCTTTTGCCATTCCAACAGAGTGAATCATTTTTTTTGTGATATTCCCCCACTACTGGAACTTTCTTGTTCTAGTATCTACACAAATGAAATTGTATTGTTCATTTTGGCAGGACTCAATGTTGCTTTAAGTGTGTTGGTTATCTTGAATTCTTACATACTTATTTTTGTTGCAATCATGAGAATGCGTTCTGCTGATGGACAAAAGAAGGCCATTTCCACATGTGCTTCACACCTTACCACTGTTTCTATATTCTATGGCACAATCATCTTCATGTACTTACAGCCCAGCTCCACTCACTCCATGGACACTGACAAGGTAGCATCTGTATTCTACACCATGATCATTCCCATGTTGAACCCTATAGTCTACAGCCTGAGAAACACAGAGGTCAAGAATGCATTCAAAAAGGTTACTGGAAAAGTGTTATTTTCACTGGGATTAGTCTAAGTGTATCATGTTTGGAAATTATGGAAAACTTTTGAAGTATATTGTCTTTAAATATTTTATACATTATTCTTCATAACATTAATCTTTGTGAATTGGTATTTCATAGATGAAGCCTCATTATTTTTTCTGAATTCTGACTAACTCCTCTCATTTTTGATATATATAATAGAAATAGCATATATTACCTTTGAAAATCAAGATTATAATCCCAGATATTACAAGCATCCCACATTGTACCATAAACTGTATGTCTTTGTGTGTTTCATTTGAATAAAAATTTGGTTCCTTGAGATGGAGGAAGATAATATGTTTCAGGAAAAAATATTACATGCTCAGAAATCTTACTACTTTTAAAAGAAGTATGATCTCAATGAAACATACTAACCTCCTGATCTCACAGTATTAAAAGACTCACAATGGCAGGGCCTTAGAAAGATAATGTAAACGTAATGCTAGAATGAAGAGACTTAACATAAGTTCATTTGCATTTGTTTATTGAGCTCTATCTAGGTGTTCAGATTTTTTTCTTGACTGAGCACATGAATGAAGGATAGGCTTTCTAAGGATGAATGCATGTGTTTGTAGAGAGATCCTTGCCTATGCTCATGTAATTCACAGCCACTACCAAACTGATCAGATTAACAAGATAGACCTGGACATAATTGTTTCATTGATGTCATCCTGGCTCTGTGTGTGTTGAAGAGATACTTGTTCACATCTCAATAGAAATCTGTTGATGGCCATAGGTATGTAACATAGATGATAGATAGGTAGATAGATAGATAGATAGATAGATAGATAGATAGATAGATAGATGAGAGATAGATAGAGGTATAGACAAGGAGGTATTAATATAGGTGAACATTCATATATATTATACAAAATATATATTATACTAGAGGTATGTAGATATCAGGGTTTTATAATCATTACTTTTAATTTCTTATTAGTTTCTTAAGTATTTCATATAATATTCTTTGATCATAACCATTTTAACACCCTCAATTTCCCCCACAACAATTTTGTATTTTTTGCTTTTTTCACTTCAAGATCACTTAGCTACACTTTTAGAGAGAAATGTGTTTGTCTTCCAGCAGCTATAACTTGCCAATAGCTTCCTGGCTACTATTAGAATTATACATCAAACTCTCCTTTGAGTTGTCCAGTTGGTTTGTTGAATTTTTCAATTATTTGTTTATTTCAGCTTCAATTCTCTTCAATATTTATATCTCTTTAATTGAATGAGGTTTTTATTTATTTATTTTCACACTGCACATTTTATGCCCCTCCCGATCCACCCCACGACTCTTCCACATCCCAAAACTTTTTTCAACTTCCCGCTTCCCATTTCCATGAGAATGTTCCAATAGCAGCCACCCCACCGACCCCACCAGACATCTAAACTTCCTGGGCCTCCAGGATCTTGAGGGTTATGTGCATTTTCTGTGAATGAATCCAGACCTGAGAGTCCTCTGCTGTATAATATGTGTTAGGGGCCTCATCTCAGCTGGTGTGTCCTGCCTGGTTGGTGATCCAGAGTCTGAGTGATTTTGGGGGTCCGGGTAAATTGAGACTGCTGGTAATCCTACATGATTGGCCTCATCATCAGATTCCTCCAGCTTTTCCTTAATTCAACAGAGGCGTCAACAGATTCTGTTCATTGCATCTGACTCTTTCAGCTGCTTGTTGGATCTTTTAGACGGCAGTCATGATAGGTCCCTCTTGTGAGTGCCCCATAGCCTCAGTAATGGTGTCTTGTCTTGGGGCCTCCCCTTGAGCTGGATCCCACTTTGGGCCAGATCATGTTCCCCTCTTCCCCAACAACCATCCCTTTTCCCTCCCTTATACCTTCCATCTGTCCCCCCTTGTGGTTGCTTTCTTCTTTTTCCCAAGTGAGACTGAGGCCTCCTCACTTGGGTCCTTCAGCTTGTTGACATTTGAGTTCTATGGACTGTATCTTTGGTACTATAAACTTTACTGTATTGCTAATATCAACTTATTAGTGAGAACATACCATGTATTGTCTTTTGGGTCTGAACTACTTCTCTCAGGATGATATTTTCTAGTTCCATCCATTTGCCTGCAAAACTCATGATGTCCATGTTCTTAGTAGGTGAGTAGTATTCTATTGTGTAAATGAACCACATTTTCTGTATCCATTTTTCTGTGGTGGGACATCTGGCTTGCTTCCAGCTTCTGGCTATCACACATTAGGCCACTATGAACATAATGGGACACATGTCCCTGTCACACATTGGGGAATCTTTTGGGTATATTCCCAAGAGGGATATTTCTGGGTCTTTAAGTAGGTCTACTTCCAATTTTGTGAGGAACCTTTTAATTGATTTCCAGAGTGGTTGTACCAGTTTGCAACCACACTAGCAATGGAGGAGTGTTCCTCTTTCTCTATATCCTCCACTCATGTTGATTTGTTATCACCTGAGGTTTTGATCTTAGCCATTCTGACTGGTGTTAGATGGAACCTCAGGTTCGTTTTCATTTGCATTTCTCTGGTCATTAAGGACTTTGAACATTTCTTTAGATGCCTCTCAGCCATTTGAGATTCCTTTGTTGTGAATTCTCAGTTTAGTTCTATAACACAAATGGTAGATCTTCTTCTTTGTCATTTTTCTCAGGAATATATATATATATCTTCTTGGGCATCACTGTGGTATACATTTCTGTGCTTGTTAAGTTCACTAATCTGTTTGTTTGTGAATTTTATTTAAACATCTTGAATTCTTTAACATTTTGTGTCCTGAGTTCATCCATGTAATTCTTGATGGAAGACCTTGCTATAGGAGCAGATATTTTATGGGAAATATGTTTTTTACTTCAAATACTGTTTGTGATTTTATAATTACTTCTGAGAATATGGAATTCTTTGTGCATTGCATGTCAGATCTGAGATTCGGGCTACTTCAAGCTATGTGGTCTGGGTAAACTATGAGGGCTGTAGTTGGCCTGAACTAGTAAGGCTCAAGGTGCTCCTTAAGTTTTATCTGCATACAGATGTGAAGGAATGAAATCAAGATATAGTGTACATGATCTATGGTCAAGGAAACAAGTCAGACTGTATACAGGATGTAAGGTATGTCTAAATTTTTGAGGTTGGATGCAGCTTGAGCAAATGGAATGAAAGCAGAGAGGATGAGAAGAAACATATAGGTTGCCTACAATTTCACTGTAAGCAAGGGAACAGGTGAGATTCAAAATAATGGTAACAGACTGAAAGTAGGGTGCGCTCCCTGGCAAATAGCTGATAGAATAGGAAGACTGGAAGAAAGGAGAAGAGAGAGAATAAAGAAGCCTACGTGGGTTTGCTCCATTTCAGTTTTACAGATGGCTAGTTCTTTTTAAAAAAAAATATTGTTTAACTTTTTAAAATAATTACTGTTACGTTTTTGTTTTTTTTCTTTTTTCTTTTTTTCAGAGCTGGGGATTGAACCCAGGGCCTTGCACTTAGCTAGGCAAGCGCTTTGCCACTGAGCTAAATCCCCAACCCTACTGTTATGTTTTTATGTCTAGTCATTACCACTCTCCTGGTCTACTCTCCCCCAGTTCCATTCCTCCTCCCCCTATCTTCAAAAGGATGCTCCCCATACCACCAAATCTGTGGGGCCTTAAGCTTTTCAAGGGTTAGGTACATCTTCCATTGAAGATGAACCAGGTAGTTCTCTGCTGTTTATGTCTCAGTGGCTTCCGACCAGCTTATGTTTGCTTCCTAGTTAGCAGCTCAGTTTCTGAGAGGTCTTAGGGGTCCAGGTTAATTGAGACCGCTGGTCATCCTATAGTAACCTTCCTCATTCTCTTCCATCCTTTCCCTAATTCAACCATAGGGTTCCCTAGCTTCTGTTCATTGGTTAGGTGTCAGTATCTGCATCAATAATTGTGTCAAGCCTTGGAAACTCCCCTTGAGCTGTATCCCAATTTGTTCCTGTCATTGGACCTCTTTTTCCCTAAATATCTTCTCCATTTTTGTCCCTCCAATTTGTAAGCAGGAACAGAGTTTTTGACTGTGGTATGGCAACCCCCTCCCTCCACTTGATGCCCTGTACTGGATGTGGACTCTACAAATTCCCTCTCTCCACTTTTGGGCAGTTCATCTATGGTCCCTTGCTGTGAGTCCTGAGAGTCTCTTACCTACCAGGTCTCATTTTATTTTTACTTCATTTATTTGTAAATTTTATACAGGAACACTGTCATATTAACTTCCTTCCTTCTTTACTTCCATCTTCTATCTACTTCCTCTCAAAATCATGACTTTCTTTTCTGCATATGTGTGTGTGTGTGTGTGTGTGTGTGTGTGTGTGTGTGTGTGTGTGTGTGTACCTGACCTGACCGGTGTACGGTATGGAATAACTAACTAATTGGAGGTTTGTCCCAGGAGTAAATTTGTTCTTTTCTTTCACCACCCATTTCCATATCTTATAAATTGATGTGACAATTGTTTATGGAAATTTAAGCTTGCTAACATTTGTAATTTATGTTATTGAGATAAAAGGCAAATGAAGGGAAGCAATGAAAATACTAGATTTTTCATCAATTAGAAATCACTTTGGTTAAGCTTTTTTCTTGCCATCTTTTTGTATTAAGTTTCCTGGTAAGGCTGAGCATTAATTGTATATATGCTTGTATGTATTCTATTTTCTTATTTTATAAAATTTTAATTTAGTCATGATTTTGTTTTTTTAATATTTTTTATCAGATATATTTCTTTACTTACATTTCAAATGTTATTCCCCTTCCTGGTTTCCTGTCCATAAGCCCCCAGCCCCTCAACTCCCCCTACCACATACTCGGAATTACACCGTACATCTCCCGTACTGCACTCCCCCATATTCCCCTATACTGTAGGTCCAACTTTGGCAGGACCAAGGCTTCCCCTTCCACTGGTGCCCCAACAATGTGTATTCTCTGCTACAAATGCAGTTGGAGCCCTGGGTAAATCCATGTATAGTCTTTCGGTAGTGGTTTAGTCCCTAGAAGTTCTGAATGCTTGGCATCATTGTTTTTATGGGGTTGCAAGCTCTTTCAGTACTTCCTCTAATTTCCCGAAGGGGGTCCTGTTCTCAGTTCAGTGGTTTGCTGCTAGCATTGACCTCTGTATTGGAGATGCTCTGGATGTGTCTCTCAGGAGAGATCTATATCTGGTCCCTTTCAGCATGCATTTTTTAGCTTCATCAATCTTATCTAGTTTTGGTGGATGTATAATATGGGCCACATGTGGGGCAGGCTGTGAGTGGTCATTCCTTGAGTCGCTGCTCTAAACTTGGCTTCCATATCCACTCCTATGGATATTTTTTCCCCTTTTAAGGAGTGGGAGCATCTACATTATGGTCATCCTTCTTCAGCTTCCCATGATCTTTAGATTTCGTCTTGGGTAATTCGAGCCTTTTGGCTAATATCCACTTTTCTTTTTTTTTTTTTTTTTTTTTTTGGTTTTTTTTTCGGAGCTGGGGACCGAACCCAGGACCTTGCGCTTCCTAGGCAAGCGCTCTACCACTGAGCTAAATCCCCAACCCCAATATCCACTTTTCAATGAGTACATATCAAGTGTGTTTTTCTGTGATTGAGGTAGTTCACTCGGGATGATATTTTCTATTTCATTCTACTTGCCTATGAATTTCATGAAGTCATTGATTTTGATAGCTGAGTAGTACTCCATTGTGTATATGTACCACATTTTCTGAATCCATTCCTTTGTTGAAGGGCATCTGGTTTTTCCTACTTAAGGCTATTATAAATAAGGCTGCTATGAACATAGTGGAGCAGATGTAATAGATGGATGTTGGAGCATCTCTTGGGTATATGCCCAGGAGTGGTATAGCTGGGTCCTCAAGTAGTGCAATGTCCAATTTTCTGAAAAACCTCCAGACTGATTCCAAAGTTGTTGTACCATTTTGTAATCCCACCAACAATGGAGGAGTGTTCTTCTTTCTCCACATCTTTGCCAGCATCTGCTGTCACCTGCATTTTCATACCTTAGCTATTATGACTGGTGTGAGGTGGAATCTCAGGGTTGTTTTGATTTGCATTTCCCTGATGACTAAGGATGTTGAACATTTCTTCGTTTCTTTCGGAGCTTTGTGGGCATTTGATAATCCGCAGCTGAGAATGCTTTGTTTAGCTCCATACCCCATTTTAATAGTGTTATTTGGCTCTCTGTAGTCTAACATCTTGAGTTCTTTGTATATTTAGGATATTAGCCCATTATCAGATGTAGGATTGGTAAAGATCTTTTCCCAATCTGTTGGTTGCCATTTTGTCTTAATGACAATGTCTTTTGTCTTACAAAAGCTTTGCAGTTGTATGAGGTTCCATTTATCAATTTTTGACATTAGAGCATTAACCATTGTTGTTTTGTTCAGGAAGTTTTCCCCAGGTCCATATGTTTGAGATTTTTCCCCACCTTTTCTTCTATTAGTGTGAGTGTATCTGGTTTGATGTGGAGGTCCCTGATCTACTTGGACTTAAGCCTTTTACATGGGATAAGAATGGATTGATTTGCATTCTTCTACATGCTGGCCTCTAGTTGAACCAGCACCATTTGTTGAAAATGCTATCTTTCTTCCATTGCATGGTTTTAGCTCCTTTGTCAAAGATCAATTGGCCATAGATGTGTGGGTTCATTTCTGAGTCTTCGGTTCTCTTCCACTGATCTATCTGCCTGTCTCTGTACCAATACCATACAGTTTTTATGACTATTGTTCTGTAATAGTGCTTGAAGTCAGGGATGGTGATTTCCCCAGAAGTTCTTTTATTGTGGAGTATAGTTTTCGCTATCCTGTGCTTTTTGTTATTCCAACTGAATTTGTAAAATGCTCTTTCTGTCTCTATAAAGAATTGAGTAGGACTTTCGATGGGGATTTCACTGAGTTGTCATTAAGTAGAATACTGTTCAACTTCCATGTATATGTGGTCTTTCTGTCATTATTGTTATTGAGGACCAGTCTTAGTGCATGGTGATCTGTTAGGATGCATGGGATTATTTCTATCTCCCTGTATCTGATGAGCCCTGCTTTGTGACCGATTATATTTCAATTTTGGATAAGGTTCCATGAGGTAATGAGAAGAAGGTATATCCTTTTGATTTAGGATAGAATGTTCTATAAATATCTGTTAAGTACATTTGGTTTATTACTTCTGTTATTTTCCCTTTTTCTTTATTTAATTTCTGTTTCCATGATCTGTCTGTTGATCAGACTTGGGTGTTGAAATGTCCTACTATTATTGTGTGAGGTGCAATGTGTGCTTTGAGCTTTAGTAAGGTTTCTTTTATGAATGTAGCTGCCCGAGCATAGATATTGGAGCATATATATTTAGGATTGAGAGTTCATCTTGGTTGATTTTTCCTTTGATGAATATGAAGTGCCGTTCCTTATATTTTTTAATGACTTTTGGTTGCAAGTCAATTTTGTTTGATATTGGAATGGCAACTCCAGCTTTTTTCTTTGGGCCATTTACTAGGAAAGTTTTTTTCAGGCATTTACTCTGAGGTAGTGTCTGTCTTTGTCTCTAAGGTGTGTTTCCTGCATGCAGCAAAATGCTGGATTCTCTTTATGTATCCAGTCTGTAAAAGATAAAACAGAAAAACTCCTAACCCAAAACATACAGGAAATTCAGTACACAGGGAGAAGGTCAAACCTAAGGATAATAGGTATAGAAGAGAGTGAAGACTCCCAACTTAAAGGGTCAGTAAATAGCTTCAGCAAAAATATAGAAGAAAACTTCCCTAACCTAAAGAAAGAGATGCTCATGAACATACAAGTAGCCTACAGAATTTCAAATAGATTTGACCAGAAGAGAAATTACTCCTGTCACATAATAGTTAAAACACCAAATTCACAAAGCAAAGAAAGAATATTAAAAGTAGTAAGGGTAAAAGGTCAAGTGACATATGAAGGCAGACCATACAGAATTACAACCGACTTATAACCAGAGACTATGAAAGCCAGAAGATCCTGGACAGACCGTGAGAGAACACAAATGCCAGACCAAGTTACTGTATCCAGCAAAACTCTCAATTAACATAGATGGAGAAATGAAGATATTCCATGACAAAACCAGATTTACACAGTATCTTTCTACAAATCCAGCCCTACATAGGATAATAGTTGGAAAACTCCAACACAAGGAGAGAAACTATACCATACAGAAATCAATAATAGAATTTTCTTGCAATGAAACCAAAAGAGGAACAAACAAACATAATTCCACTTCTAACAATGAAATTAACAGGAAGCAACAATCACTATTCCTTAATATCTCTCAACATCAATGTACTCAATTCACCAATAAATTTGTGATGATTTTGTAATTAATATTTTGCATTTACATCTTTCTTCATTTCAATGTAACTTATTATTTTGATGTTGATACTGTTTCCTTAATATTCAACATGAATCATGTATTGTTAATGAAGGGAAACAATCGAGTTCATGTTTATTTTATCTTGTATATTTCTGCATTTTTAGCAATACTGATTTTTAGTAGAATGTCTAGTATTTAGTATTAGTAAGATTGTACTCTCTGTACCTTTATTTTTCCCTTCTGCTTAGGATAATATCCAAACTACATTTGTAAAATTATCACATCAAACCATACAAATCATTCCAATAATTACATGTGATAACTTTTAAGAAAATAAAAGAAATTATCTAAGGACTGCTCAGGAATTAAGAGGACCTGCTCCTGTGTAGAAGATCAGGGTTTGGTTTTTTAAAATCTAATAGTACCTCTCAACTGTTTATAACTCATTTCAAGGGAATAGTATGTTCTAGAGGTTGTACATTTCCACTCACCTGTGTTTAAAGAAAGGATTCCAGTTAAAGTCCTCATAAAAATGTGTTCTCTGGAGAAGAGAATAATCATTACTTATCTACATATGGTAAGAAAAACGTAGGTTGGGTATTTAGCTTAGTGGTATAGCATTTCTTTAACATTTATGAGTTCAACATCCAGCAACAATAACAAAAGGATAAAGAAAACACAAAACTCAGTTGACAGGTGTTTGTGATATATGAAAGATCCACTAACAGCTTTTGCCTGCATAGCATGGTGACGTTTGGTGACACATTCCTACATTACACCCTTTTTTCATTAAAATATAAGTGCACATTTTAAGAAAGAGTGCCAACAATTGATTTCAAGTAGTATAAAGTAGTCCTATGTGGATTACCATAAAAGAGAGGATGGTATAACAAGCAAGTTGAAATGAGCCCCAGAATCACATTACATTGAATTTTTCCAGTTGTGGTAATCAACGAAGTTCCTATATTCATCTGTGCCTTATTCAGCTTTCTCATAGTCTGAACTCAGCAAATGTTCCTTCACACTAGAAAACACATTGATACAAGAACAAGAGAATTTAGTCATGCTTCAGGACTTAGGGTAGTGTAAAACTAGCAGGATGGTTAATTTGCTCATGTTATCCTTGATACTGGATGGTAGCACTAATTTCTTCAATTCCTTCAGGGATATGATACAGGCGTCGGTTGACCATTTTCTTTGGCAAAGAAAAGCCTAAAGACTTCTCTATAGCCTTTCCAACAATAATCGCCATCACCCCATTGCTGAGGGTCTACCTTCTAAGTATATCTTTCCCAGTCATACACTATGAGACTGGAAAAATAACCACAGTGTAAATTTGGGCTCCCACTAGACATACTACAAGTAGAACTTCAATCAACACTCAACCCACGACCTCCACAAACCCCTACTTTAGCTGGGGAGATAAAATGTTTCTTAGAAATCTCACAGAATCAGCATTAATTTATAAGAAGTATTCAGCAGATCCTCGAGTGTCTGATTGTTTTCTTTTGCAGTATATAGTTACCTTTGTGAAAGACTGTAGGTTCCTTAGTGCGGAAAGACTGATTAAAAGACAACAGTAAAACATTTAGGTGTTTTATCAAGGTCCTTCCTCTGGGAAAACTGGCTGTTCTTTCATTCTATGTGTTGTCTGTCTGCAAATTATCTCATCTGGAAAATGATTCAAGAGGCAAAATTTCTTTGCAACAATGTGACTTTCTTACATTTGTTTGAGAATTTTTCTGCCTATACAGATCAAACATTTTAGTACATTTCTTATATAGTTGATGAATGGAGACACCATGATTCATTGCCCAGTACCAAATGATCATACCTGTTGTGGCACCATATAATTCACTTTACCTGTGCTTACCACTACCTGTTAGGCAAGTATGAACATTACTTCATCTATCGTGAGCTTTAGGATAATTATGATCACCTTGACTTTGGAAATTCAGCATTTCCATCTGACCTCTGCAACCTGAGAACACATTTAAACCCTTTGTATATAAGTATCCAAAATGCACATCAAAATTGTCAATGCTAAGGTCTGACAGGACACAATGGATAAAAATAAAGCACTTCAAATGTGCTGGTGTCTCATTTATTATTTTATGTCCTACAGATAAGTGAAGGTTACTTATTCTAGGCCTTCCCATTGTGGGGGATTAGGTTTTTACACAGTGTGCCCAGTCTACCATTGTTCTTTTCTAGTGCCTTAAAATCACTTTATCAACACTAAATCAAAATCGTTCCCAATGGCTTATTTTTGGAATAATACTTCAGCTGGCAATTCAAAGAATCTTTTGAAACTATTATTAATTAAATGAGCTTCTGCATTAAACCGAGAATCTCTGCTCAGAAGGCCCATTTCAATAAATTTAGCCTGATACAGAATTTTGGTCTTTCCACCACTATCCCACAGTCTTAATATCCATTTCTACATGTTTCCCAGCCCTTAGCTTGAATGAATTAGCAAACTCAAAAATGTCTTTAGTAGTATTAGACACCTCCTAATGGACTAAGTTTTCTATCCACACCCCTGTCTAAGTACCTGCTTTTAGTATTGTTAAGTATAGTTGTAAGTCTGGAGGCAACTATTGGTGGGTCTTGTAGGAGGAAAAGAAAAGTCCTGCTGCCAGGTGGCTACTTCCACATAAACAAACTGAAGGTTGCCCGACTGAATAAATATTGGTGGTACAGCTAATGACAGCCAATAACTAACTCCCACATAGAGGACACACTTGCTTGAGACCAAGGTGATGCAGGTGTGGTATATAAAGAACACTCCCAGTGAATTAAGGAATGATCTTACTATTGCATTCTCCCCTGTTCCATGAGGTTGAGCCATTGATTCTGTGTCTTCTCACCCATTGCTCCCAAATGCGAAACTGGGCAGGACTGGGGATTCAGATTATAGGATTTTAAGAACAGCAGTATTGTCTTGATAGGCAACATGGGATTAATATCCTATGTTAAAGGCAAAAAGGGCAATATTTCAAGGGATAGGCCTCAGGATAAATGGGCTGAGAAAGAAAAGATACAGCGTTAAAAATAGTTCAAAATAATATAAAATTAGTTTGGGTAACTCAAATCAAACCAGTGAGAAATCTGCATGACAATAACTTCAAGTATCTCAAGAAAGAAATCAAAGAAAAACTAAACAAAATGGAAAGATATCCTTCCCATGGTCATGGACTGGTAGGGTCAAACTAATAAAAGTGGCCATTCTACCAAAAGCAATCTACATATTCAGTGCAACCCCATCAAAATTCCAACACAATTATTCACAGACAGGGAAAGTGCATTTCTCAATTTCATATGAAAAAAACAAAAGTCCCAGGATAGGGAAAGCAATTGTTAACAGTAAAAGAACTTCATCGGGAAGTTATCTGACATCAAGTTATAGCTACAGAGCAATAGTGATAAAACTGCATGATATTAGTACGGAAAGAGGTTGATCAATGTAATAGAATAGAAGACTCAGCAATAAAACATGGACACTTGATATTTGACAAAGAAGACAAAAGTACACAATGGAATAAAACAAAGCATCTTCAATCTATGGTGCTGGTCTAACTGGCAGCCTGTATGCAGAAAAACAAAATAGAGACATATTTGCCAACATGTATAAAACTCAAGTTTAAGGGGCTCAAGGATCTCAACATAAAACCAGATATACTACATTTAATAGAAGAGGAAATAGGAGAGAGCCTGGAAATCACTGGAATGAGGATAATTTTCCTAAATAACTCCGAATGGCTTAGGCTCTAAGACCAAGAATTAAAAAATAGAACCTCATGACTACTTTCCATTCACTCTTTAAGAAAATCAACTTTGCATGATTTTTTCTCTTCTTGGAACTACTTTCCCCATTAAATTTACAAATCCAAGTTTTGCTTAGGTATAGATCTCTGATAATAAAGTCCCCACGCTGTTCCAATGTATTAAGGAGATGTGTCTCTAAGGCTACTGAAAGTTTCACTGTGGAACTTGAGATCAGATAAACAAATCAATTATCTTAATTTTTCAAAGAAATAATTGCTGCATGCACTATTAGTACATGATATATTAATGTATTTTTTAAAAATGCAATCTCATATTTATGTTCTTAAAGCCAAAATTATATATGTAATAAATATTCTAATTATACCAAAATGATCATTTCATTGTGTGTATCTATATTTTATCATAAAATTATGCACTTTACCTCTATCCATAATGTATTGCTATTTTATATATTAAAATTAAGAAGAAAAAATTAATGCAGATAATGGTTTTGTGGTAAAAACAAAAGTGGATATTTTCTTGACAAAAAATGTTGAAAAAAATTTTATCTAACGTCATGCAAAGGATCTTGTGTGACAGTTATGTACTGACAGAGAGGAAAAATATTATGAAATATATTTAAAATTGAAAACTTTAAACAATAAATATATAATAATAAAAATTGCAAAAGGTATGGTATCATATACAAAGAGATTTCAATGAATTTTAATATTATTTTTCTGCCTAACTTGTGTCTAGCTCAACTGATTTGAACAGGCTGTATTTCCTGAAATTCCCTTCCCCAATATACTTATAAACTATCACAGACAAAATATTTACAGGCTTCTGACGTGGTAGTTTGGATGGCCTGTGTAAGATCATGAGGTTCTAGAGATAGCCATTCTCATGGAGTTGCTCCCAATGAGATATTTGCAAATCTTGTCATCTTAAACTTTAAAATGTAAAGCACAAGACTTGATTCTGTTCCACAGCAGAGTTCCACAGATGTGAAAGATGATTCTCTCCATAAGAAAATGCTTCCCTGGATGTGGGTACTGTTGACGTGCAAGCTTTACAGGTCCATACCACATGTTTGCAGCCTTTCCTCAACTGCGTCACTTTCAAGGACAACAGTTAAGTACTTCAGAAGCATGAATTGTATATAGTACTCTCTTAGACTCAGAGAATACAGTAGAGGAAATGGGCAGGAAGTAGCTAACAGCTTGACACTTGTGATTAGAAATGGAATGGGTGAAATAAAGTCACATGGACAAAAGGGATTGAGATGGTGCTCTTGACTTGCTTTCTTGTCTATGCTTGGAGTATGGGGTTTGATTTAGTTTGGAAGAATTTGAATATGATGTATGAGGATCCATATGGTTGAGGAATATCTACACTAGGCTAGGACACTATGTGGGTGGTACTCAAACTAGGTCTGGAGATTTGTGAAGAATAGGTATGTTAAGGAAAGACAATGGAGAAGAATGTAGAAAGTCTCAAGGAGCTTGTGGGCTCTTATGGAAGAAAAGGAGGAAGGATTGTAGCCCATAAAGGTAGAGTAACCTGGACCCTTGGGGTTTTCATTTTCTGAACCAACAATCAAAGAACTTAGAGGGCTGTATCTAGGCCTCCTTGCACATATGTAGCATATGAACAGCTTAAATTTCATATGAGTCTTGAACAACTGGAACAGGGGTAATCCCAACATCTGTTCCCTGTATGTGGGATACATTCTTCTAGCTTGGCTTCATTGTCTGGCTTTGGTAGGAGAGGAAGCCCTTAGGGTCACAGACACTTGAAATACCAGGGGGAATAACCAGGGGTGGCCACCTGCTCAGTAGAGAGGAGGAGGAAGGATGGGGGAAGGATTGTGTAAAGAGGTGAACAGAAGAAGTGCTCTGAGCTAGATATAAATTAAATAAGTAAAAAGAAAACACATGGGTTTGGGAATTTAGCTCAGTGGTAGAGCGCTTGCCTAGCAAGCGCAAGGCCCTGGGTTCGGTCCCCAGCTCCGAAAAAAAGAAAAAGAAAAAAAAAAAGAAAACACATATACTCAAAATAGCATACTATGTAAACTTAAGTATCTTTTTATAATGCTTAAAATGAAGAAGTAAAAGTTCTAACTCCTAACTTTTGAAGAAAATTGATATCGCACTGCTTGAATAAGTTGCTAAAGTTGTTTATGGAAAAAAAGTTTTATTGGATATTTCTTTATTTACATTTCAAATGTTATTCCCTTTCCCAGCTTCCTGTGCATAAGACCCCTATACCTTCCCCCTTCCTATCATCTATAAGGGTGTTCCCCTCCCCATCCATCTCCACTTACCGCTCCCCCCACATTCCCTGACACTAGAGGTCCAGCCTTTGCAGGAACAAGGGCTTCTCCTTCCATAGGTGCTCAGCAAGTCCATCCTCTGCTACATATAATGGACTTTAAAGTTGATTTCTTATTTGCTTTCCATTTCTCTGTTCAACCTTGTTGTGGAACACTGTGTTTTAAAACTGGGGACTTTTTCATCTGAGTGTATATTCCCCAATATCTTCGTATGTGCTGTTAGACAAAATGCAAACACTATATTTTGCAATCTCCATCAATGTTAAAAACCAATGTAAGTTCATTAGTCTCTAGAGACACCCAATTATATGTACTGTTCCCCCTGAGATACAGCTTCTAGATATAGCTTTTAGTTATGTTATTACATTGGCAATATTATAAGACAAGATTCTAGTTCAAAGCAGAGCTCTTCATGTGGAGAAGGACAATATCAATATACTGTCATAGTTATGTATGTTAGGTCAATGCACTGGACGTGAAATATCACACAGCCTTCCTTTTGCCTTCTATTTTTCTGTTTCTAGCACAACACTAAGTATTAAGTAAGTATTAAAAACATGTAAATATTGGTAGACATAACTGTAAATACCAAGCTATTTTCATTTTGATTTATAGATACAAACAAATAAGTGAAATTAATTTAAAACATTAAAGCAACAGGTCCAGAGATACTTGATTATTGACAATCTTTTCAATTTTGTCCCATTGTTCTTATGACAAATATGCTGCACTAGAAGAGCCAAAATTCTCCTCTAAAGACATTTAGATCCTACTGGTTTCACTCCAGAGGGAGCCCAAGTTTTAATTTTCTATTTAAAATGTTCTAAAGGATCAGATAATTTCAGCTCACTGTTAATTTCATAAGGTTGTAGAACTTTCAACATCAATTTAAATATATCAGTTACAAGTTTCTGTTTCCTGAGAGTATTAACATTTAGGTATGAATATGATGAGCTGACTTTATGAAGATACTAAGAAAAGATAAACAAGGACTGGAATGGTAATGGCTATGATTTACATGATGCAAAATAGTATCTTTTACACATGCAAAATTTACACATTTCTTTAATTTAAGTACATGAAGGGAAAGTATCATTTGAATACTGCTCATTTAAAGGAATAAGATTACATTATCTGATGCCTTGAACATAAGAAGTTATTAATGCTGAGAAATAAGTATACCTAAGATTTTCAAGTTGAGAGTAGATCCCAAGTTAAGGAGACTCATTTGAAATCATAGCTGCTTTTTCAAGTGTCATGCAATCTACCATGGTAATGGTACAACAAGATGTACTTATAATACACTGTATTTGAAGTTACACATTATATGGAGAGACCAAACTAGCTATCCAATAGTTTTTACGGTATTCTCCCTCACATGCAAGTATAACAAACGTGTGGTGGTAATAGAAAAGCAACATATATAATATATAATAAAATAAAATAAAATAGTGCCCATTATATATAATGAAAGCATTTCAAAGTATTTCAACTTTTTGAAACACTATGACCTTAGGTTTTCAAATGAGTGTTTTGATATATCTAAACTTCACAATGAACATGCTCCATACATCAAGAAGTTATCATCTTGTCCAATATTAAAAGGAAATAATTTAAGAAAGACCTTAGTAACTTAGTTATAAAAGTGAGTACTTATGAACCAACACCCAAAATTCAGTATAGCCCCAGTTAGTGTGTTAAAATTGATGGAAGTATTACAGATGGGAAATTCATTGGATAGGTTTTGTAACTAACACAAAGAGAAGAATAATCGGTTGTTCCTACATTGCTTTAGTTTCAAGTAAGATTCTGATGCACAACTCATAAAATATGCTTATAAGATTTTGCAAAAATATCAGTCCTATGTATGTTACTGAAAATAATATTTTCACTTATGAGAAAACGGAAATATGACATAGGTTTATAATAGGAAAACCTATGAACAGCAATGAAGTGACAATTTCCATTTGACCACTACCAGGTAAGAAACTTCATTTAGGTCATTCCTCCACAGAATTCAGATTAAGCCATTTAACACAGAAAAGAAAGCTGACATGTGATTAAGAGAATGTGAACATTCTTAAGATATTTTGCCGATATACAGATAAAATACTTTTCTTTCATCCTAGGAGGCTGTCATAATTCCCATATAAAACTGATGCAGAATATTTCAGAAGTGACTGAATTTATTCTTCTTGGGTTAACAGATGCCCAATTTCTGCAAGTTCCTTTATTTATTATCTTCACTCTCATTTATTTGACCACCTTGGTTGGGAATCTTGGGATGATTTTGTTGATTCTCTTGGACTCTAGACTGCACACTCTCATGTACTTTTTCCTCAGTAATCTCTCCCTTGTAGACCGTGTTTATGCCTCAGCTGTCACTCCCAAGGTATTAAAAGGGTTTCTCACAGAAGATAAGATCATATTCTACGATACATGTGCAGCCCAGATGGTCTTCTTTGCAGCATTTGCTACTATTGAGAGTTTTCTCCTGGCCTCAATGGCATATGACATCATGCAGCAGTGTGCAAACCCTTGCATTACTCCACCACCATGAGAACTATGAATTGTGCCCTATTTCTGGCTGGATCATACGTCAGTGAACTCTAACAATCTTCCATCCATGTTGCTTTCACTTTTCATCTTTCCTTCTGACATTCCAATGTGGTAAATCGCTTTTTCTGTGATATTTCCCCCACTATTAGCTGTTTTCTTGCTTAAGTATTTACACAAATGAAATCATACTATTCATGTTGACAGAATTTAATGTTGGCTTTACTCTATTCATTATCTTGAATTCTTATTTACTCATTTTTGTTGCAATTCTGAGAATGAACTCTGCTGAGAGTTGGAAGAAGGCCATTTCCACCTGTGCATCCCACCTTACCACTGTTTCAATTTTCTACTTACAGCCCAGCTCAAGGCACCCATGGACACTGACAAAATGGCATCCGTGTTCTACACCATGGTCATCCCCATGCTGAACCCTCTAGTATACAGCCTGAGAAATAAAGAAGTCAGGAATGCATTCAAGAAGATTGCTGGAAAAGCTTTGCCTTCACTGGGATTAGCCAGTTACTTGTAACGTATCTTAATTTCGGGGTATATTTGTTATAAGTATTTTCTGTTTATTACTTTTGTATTCTGACAATATAAAATTAATTTGGATGTTATTATAGAAATTAGATCCATTTTTATTTTAAACAAGAACAAGTTTATTGTAAGGCACTCACAAATAAAACATTAAGGAGCTACAATGAAATAGTGACTCAAAGGAAACTTGCCCGGGCTCTAATTCTGTACATTTCAATAAACTGCAGTACAGTTCGAATAGCCATGCTGGAAGCCTTGAAGCTTGGCTTGTAGTTTTTTCTTTTTTTCTTTTTGTTTGTTTGTTTTTTGGGGTTTTTCTTTTCTTTTCTTTCATTTTTTCTTTTTTTTTTTTTGTCCTTTTCCTTTTTATTTCTCGATCTTTATTAACTTGGGTATTTGTTATTTACACTTCAATTGTTATTAACTTTCCCAGTGGTTTCCTGACCAACATCCCCCTAACTCCTCCCCTCCTCTTTTCTATGGGTGTTCCCCTCCCCATACTTCCCCCTTTACCACCCTCCCCCCAAAAAACACATTCACTTTGGGTTCAATCTTGGCAGGACCAAGGGATTCCCCTTCCACTGGTGATCTAACTAGGCTATTCATTATTACCTATGCAGTTGGAGCCCAGGGTCAGTCCATGTATAGTCTTAGGGTAGTGGCTTAATCCCTGGAAGCTCTGGTTGGTTGGCATTGTTGTTCATATGGGGTCTCAAGACCCTTCAAGCTCTTTCAGTCCTTTCTCTGATTCCTTCAATGGGGGTCCCCTTCTCAGTTCAGTGGTTTTGCTGCTGTCATTCACCAGAATATTTGCCATATTCTGGCTGTGTCTCTCTGTAGACATCTACATCCGGTTCCTGTCAGCCTGCACTTGTTTGCTTCATCCATTTTATCTAGTTTGGCAGCTGTATTTGTATGGGCCACAGGTGGGTCAAGCTCTGAATGGATGTTCCTTCAGTCTCAGTTCTAAATTTTGTCTCCCTATTCCCCCTCAAGGGTATTCTTGTTCCCCTTTTAAAGAAGGAGTGAAGCATTTGAATTTTCATCATCCTTCTTGAGTTTCATGTGCACTGTGCATCTAGGGTAAATTGAGCATTTGGGCTAATATCCACTTATCAATGAGTGCATACTATGTGTGTTTTTCCTGTGATTGGGTTACCTCACTCAGGAGGATATTTTCCAGATCCATCCATTTGCCTATGAATTTCATAAAATCATTGTTTTTGATAGCTGAGTAGTATTTCATTGTTTAGATGTGCCACAATTTCTGTATCCATTCCTATGTTGAAGGACATATGGGTTCATTCCAGCTTCTGGCTATTATTAAGAAGTCTGCTATGAACATTGTGGAAGATGTGTCTTTGTTATATGTTGGGGCATCTTTTGGGTATATGACCAAGAGAGGTATAGCTGTGTCCTCAATTAGTTCAGTGTCCAATTTTCTAAGGAATCTCCCAACTGATTTCCAGAATGGTTGTACCTGTCTGCAATCCCACTAACAATGGAGAGTGTTCCTCTTTCTCCACATCCTTGCCAGCATCTGCTGTAACATGAGTTTTTGATCTGAGCCATTCTGACTGGTGTGAGGTGCAATCTCAGTGTTGTTTTGATTTGCATTTCCCTTATGACTAAAGATGTTGACCATTTCTTTAGGTGTTTCTCAGCCATTCAGCATTCCTCAGCTGTGAGTTCTTTGTTTAGTTCTGTACCCCATTTTTTTAGGGTTATTTGTCTCCCTGAGGTCTAACTTCTTGAGTTTTTTGTATATTTTGGATATAATCCCTATATCAGTTGTAGGATTGGTAAAGATCTTTTCCCAATCTGTTGGTTGCTGTTTTGTCCTAACAACAGTGTTCTTTGCCTTACAGAAGCTTTGCAGTTTTATGAGATCCCATTTGTCAATTCTTGATCTTAGAGCATAAGTCATTGGTGTTGTGTTCAGGAAATTTTCTCCAGTGCCCATGTGTTTGAGATGCTTCCCCATTTTTTCTTCTATTAGTTTGAGTGTATCTGATTTGATGTGGAGGTCCATGATCCACTGGGACTTAAGCTTTGTACAGGATGATAAGAATGGATAGATCTACATTCTTCTACTTGCTGACCTCCAGTTGAACCAGCACCATTTGCTGAAAATGCTTTTTTCCATTGGGTAGTTTTGGCTCCTTTGTCAAAAATTCAAGTAACCATAGGTGTGTGGGTTCATTTCTGGGTCTGCAATTCTATTCCACTCTTCTATCTGTCTGTCTCTGTACCAATATCATACAGTTTTTATCACTATTGCTCTGTAATACTGCTTGAGTTCAAGGATACTGATTCCCCCGAAAGTCTTTTTATTGTTGAGGATAGTTTTATCTATCCAGGGATTTTTGTTATTCCAGATGAATTTGCAAATTTTTCCACTTAACTCTATGAAGAATTGGCTGGTTCTTTGAGAAAATCAACAAGATAGATAAACCCTTAGCCAGAATAACCAGAGGACACAGAGCATGTGTCCAAATTAACCAAATCTGAAATGAAAAGGGAGACATACCAACAGAGCCAGAGGAAAATTAAAAAAAAAATCATCAGATCCTACTACAAAAGCCTATATTCAACAAAACTTGAAAATCTGGAGAAAATGGACAATTTCCTAGACAGATACCAGGTACCGAAGTTAAATCAGGAACAAATAAACCATTTAAACAACCTCATAACTCCTAAAGAAATAGAATCAGTCATTAAAAGGCTCCCAACCAAAAAGATCCCAGGTCTAGATGGGTTCAGTGCAGAATTCTTTAGACCTTCATAGAAGACCTCATACCAATACTATCCAAACTATTCCACAAAATTGAAACAGATGGAGCGCTACTAAATTCCTTCTATGAAGCCACAATTACTTTTATACCTAAACCACACAAAGACCCAACAAAGAAAGAGAACTTCAGACCAATTTCCCTTATGAATATCGACACAAAGATAATCAATAAAATTCTTACAAACCGTATCCAAGAGCACATCGAAACCATCATCCATCATGATCAAGTAGGCTTTATTCCAGGGATGCAAGGATGGTTTAATATACGGAAAATCATCAATGTAATCCACTATATAAACAAACTGAAAGATAAAAACCACATGATCACTTCCTCAGATGCTGAGAAAGCATTTGACAAAATTCAATACCCCTTCATGATAAAAGTCCTGGAAAGAAGAGGAATTCAAGGCCCATACCTAAACATAGTAAAAGCCATATACAGCAAACCAGTAGCTAATATTAAACTAAACATAGAGAAACTGGAACCAATCCCACTAAAATCAGGGACTAGACAAGGCTGCCTTCTCTCTCCCTGCTTATTCAATATAGTTCTCGAAGTCCTACCAATAGCAATCAGACAATAAAAGGAGATCAAAGGAATAAAGATGGAAAAGGAAGAAGTCAAAATATCACTATTTGCAGATGATATGATTGTATACTTAAGTGATCCCAAAAATTCCACCAGAGAACTACTAAACCTGATAAACACCTTCAGCAAAGTGGCTGGGTATAAAATTAACTCAAATAAATCAGTAGACTTACTCTATACAAAAGAGAAACAAGCCAAGAAAGAAATTAGGGAAACGACCCCCTTCATAACAGTCCCAAATAATATAAAATACCTTGTTGTGACTTTAATGAAGCAAGTGAAAAATCTGTATGATAAGAACTTCAAGCCTCTGAAGAAAGAAACTGAAAAAGATCTCAGAAGATGGAAAGATCTCCTGTGTTCATGGATTGGCAGGATTACTATAGTAAAATTATAATTCTTGATTCTTTGTGGGATTTGGTTATTCTTTTGAGTTTGATTTTGCCGTGATTATACAATGTCTTTTCTTCTATCTGCTTTTGGAGTATCAATAAAAGACTGGTACAAAAGGCAATAGAGACCATCTGAATATGGGTGGAAAGTATGTAAAGAGTAAGTGAAGAATTTTTGGAAAGAGAGTAAGTTGTGCATGAGGTGTGCATGAGTTGAGTGTACAGTGAGAGAGAATTTGAGAAAGTGTGAGAAGTGTGTGCATGTATGTGTGTGTATGTGTGCATGCATTTGTGTGTGTGAGAGAGAGAGACATAGAGAGACACAGAGATAGACAGAGAAATAGCTTAAAGTATCTGGACACACAACTCAAAAGTAGCCTTTTTATATGCAAATAACAAATGGTCTGTGAATGAAATCAAACAACACCTCCCTCATTAGCCTCAAATATATAAAATATCTTGGGATAACACAAACCAAGCAAGTGAAAGACTTGTATAAAAGAAACTTTTCCTCTTTGAAGAATGAAATTGAAGAAGAAATCAGAAGTTGGAAATATTTTTCATAATCATGAATCAGTAGGATTGATTATCTTAGCAATAGCAATCTACAAATTTAATGAGATTCCCATCAAAATTCTAACACAATTCTTGACAGATCATGTCATGAAAGAACAAGTCATATATATTCCTATTCCCAAGGCTAGAGATTGCTTTCTCAAAACTCATGAAAGACTCAATTTCTGAAGATGACAGCTATAAAACTCACTGAACATAGGGTAGCACACGAATGCTTACACAGTGCCTCTATTCTACATTCCAGTGTCTTTATTAAAAATAGTACTATGCATGTTATTAAAAGAGAGACATAAACACCAAACCAACAAAAATCATTCTATCTCCAAAAGTGTACTCCCTGCAAGTTATACCAGGACAACAGTTATACAAACTTATGGAAGTAATAAACCAATAACTGAGCTGACTTACTGCCAACTCTACAAGATGGTGTTTGAACACAACTTGGCATGACTTGAGAGAGTAAAAGCCTGAGATTACACAGCCCAAGGACCTAGCACAAAACAATCAGTACTGTTATTTTAAAAATTAAATAAAAATGTAGAATAAAATGTTTTTTCATGACATACGGTTATACTATGATCAGTGCCTTGTTCAACCATCATTAGAAAGTCTTCCTCCTGCAGTAGATGGGAACAAATATAGAGCTCTTTAGACAAAATTTACATCGAACCCTGAGAAAGAGAAAGCATGAAGTATATAAGAGCAAGAGATAATGGAGGACACCCCAAAAATAAGGCTCTCTAATTGAACATGAGAAAAACTCACATACATTTAAAGAGACTGAATCAGCATGCCAAATGCCATGAGTCTACACCAAGTCCTCTGCAATTACATTATGGCTTCCAGTTTTTAATGAGGTTCCTGAATATGCAACTACTGGTTATCTGATCCTTTTGTCCTCTTCTGGGTTCTTTTCCATTTTCGGTTTGTCCAATTTCAATAGAAGAATTTTCATTTCTATTAGTATAATTTATTTTCTTATATGTTTTAAAGAAAGGAAGGAAGAGAAGAAGAAAGAAAAGAAAATATATTAACCTAGCCACTAGGGTAAAGATTAACAACAAAACTCTCATTTATACTTACTTATACTTCCTGGAGAGGACAATATGTTTTATCTAATTTGATTACACTGGATAAATCAACAGATCTAGGTATGATCTCATGTTCATGAGTAGTTGACCAACAAAAATGTTGTCTACAAGTTATTCGTGAGTTTATGCATGTGTGCTTTGATTGGCTTACAGTTTGATGTTTTGTTTTTTCTTTTGGGGAGAGGTGTTTTGTTTTACTATTTTTGTTTTATGGTTGTATTGGATTTAAGTTTTTGAGTTGGGTAGGTAGGGAAGAGTTGAGGATATTGTTAAGGTTGGAAATGGGAATGAATATGACCAAAATATTTAATATAAAAAATTAAATAAAAAAAAATTTTGAAAAATCAAGAAATAATTTAAAAAGTACTACCCTTAGCCTGAAAGCAAAGCTGAAGAATAGTGCAAGTTTTCTCTATTTTTCTGCTACTTTCTATGCTATTTTATACAAATGATTCATTCATTCTTTCATTTAACTTATACATATATTATATGTTTCTTTTTTAAATATATACTGTATTTTAGCACTAAGTTAGTAGTTCTCTTATTTAGTCTGTTTATATCCCCCTAATAAAATAACTGTAAACAAAATACAATAGCTATGAGGAAAGACAGCAAGATAGGTAAGAGGTGATAGTCAAGAACAAGAACACTTAAACCCTTGACATTTTATTCACATCTTGTCAAAATAAGTTAGGATGTATTTTGCAGCAAATGCTACTCTATACACGTCTTAGATACTAAAATATCAATTAATTCCTTGGACAAATGTGTATAAAATTCTTATAGAAATTTGTAATATTCATTACTTATTAAATATAAGACAATATTATAAAATAAAAACAGTATATCACAATTGAACAAAACAAATAGAAGGGAAAGAACCCAAGAAACAGTAACTCATTCATTTCATACATCCAGGGGTCTCATAAAAATAATAAACTGAAAGCCATATTATGTATAGAAATGACACATAGGGTAAAAACTCAGAAGAAAATGTATGTGTATAAGTGCAATGAAAATAAAAAATTAATAAAGTAAAATTAAAAAATAAAGAAGCCATGACATGATATTGTGAGATATTGGAACCTCCAAAGATGCTATGAATTCATTTTTTGCTGAACATCTATTGCTGCACAGGCAATCTACCTTAAGTATTCATTTTTATCCAGTGAGACTCTCCTGGAGAAAAATAAAGTTTCTTTGGAAAGTGGTTATCAATTCAAGATTGTGTCTGGGTTGGAAATGGGGGCATGTGTTCAATTCTACTTTCAGTTCTAGGACATTATCTCAGGCAGATTTGTGTGAGTCCTGAGCATGTTAGCTTTGTCTTTGTGTATTCATATATGTGTTATTCATGCTGACTTAGAGGACCTTCTTTTCTTTAAGTCCTCTATTGCCTCTGTCTCTTATACTCTTTATACCTCCTATATTGCAGAGTTTCCTGGGTCCTTAGGGAATCAATTTGATAGAAACATCCCATTTGGGGGCTGCACAATGAATGTGGATCTTTATGAGTGTCCTCATCTGCTATAGTTGGAAGATTTTCTGAAGATCAAAAATATTTTCTGATCAAAGTACAGATCTATTAGGATAGCAGAATGTTATTAGGAGTTCATTTACCACCACTTATTTTTTTTTCTTGTTTTAGGTCAGTAGTATTTGGTTTTATCCTAGGTCCATGGTACATCTTGTCTCATGTTCTTTATCACTCAAAGAGTTTGTGTATGTACTCTATCTCATAGTAGGTCTTCAGTCAAATCATATTATGGATGGTTATTCAAAATCCTTGTGTCACAAGGACACTAGCATTTTTTAAGTTCAGAAACCATTGTAGATCAAAGGGTTTGTGGCTGTTTTGGTGTTTGTGTTTCTGTTATGTATGTTTGGTAACATACATAAATAGTATTTTCCCATACCAAAGATGGTGAAGGCCTGAGGGTTTATATGGAATTCCAATAGATTATAAGCTTTATAAGCTTCCTAAAAGATATGCATGTATTAAGGCAATATAAATTAAATCACCAAATACGGGTGGAGACACAGAGAAAGCTGGGAATCTCTTGTCATTAAATGAAGCTCCCTGTATTGGGATTGAGTTATATCTAATTGAGCTGTTAGTCAAAGGGGTCCCATAGTAATCACTAAAGAAGCCAGGCTGCTGCCAAAACTATAGATTACTTTCCACAGATGGTAAGTCACCATTGCTGAAGAAAGTACCTACACAACTCAAAGAAATTGAAAAGATCTTTGAAATTTTCTCTTGTATAGGAAGAGAAGGCCAGCCTAGCCTTGGACACTATGTGGGTAGGAGACAGGCATGATGTGGAGGTTTGTGGGAAGATGTAAATAGATAGGACATATACAGTCAAATGGCTAGACTCTGGAGAAGGAAGTGGAATATTCAGTGGGTGGAATAGTGTGATGAAATACAGAAGCAAACTGGACAAGCTGCACACTACTTATAAACATTATGTATTTTTCTTAGTTGCAGTTCCAAATTCATTTTAGCTTAATTCCTTTTGAAATTTCTATGTCCATGTTGAATTCCATTCACAAGTTTTAGGTTGTCTTCATTATTTCCATCAGCTTTCTGTTTCTGTGTTCCTTACTCAGGTGTTTATGATTCTTAAGTTATCTATTTTTAATTTAACTATGCTATTTATCTGTTTCTTCTTTAAAATACTTAAATTATTTGATGAGTGTTATAATTATTCTTTTAAATTCTGTATCCTGGGGTTCATATAGGACAATATCATTAGTAAACATTTCTTTAGGACTGATAGATTTTGAAGGAAAAATATAATACCCTAATCTTTCACATTTTGGTATATTTGCAATTGCAATGATATATGAGCATTTTTTTTGTTTGTTTTAAATCTGCTTTAAATAGAGTTGGCTGTGGCTTTGGGGAGGATGTCAAAGCAAGTTTAGCATAGAGTTTGATAAATACTTTGGTGAAATCAGGTGAGTTACACTTAGGTGATCAAACTGGTGTTCAGTAGAATTACGTGTGGAGCTATATCTGGCATAGTGGAAGTTGTATATGATGTAGAAGACTTCTTTGTGTTGTGGGATAGCTAGAGTGGTTCATAGCTAAATCCTAGACTTATTTCTGCTATAGGCAGAGGAAACCAGACTAGGCAAGGAAAATATGTGAGTAGAACACAGGTATGATATGGTGATTTGTGGGGAGGGTGTGAAGAAATAGGACAGGGAGAGTCATCTGGTTAGATTCTGGAGAAGTAATTGGGATGTTTGGTGGGTGGAGTAGTTGAATAAGTACTGTGGTGGTAACAAGTAGTGTGGGTCCTTTGGAAACCTAGAGTTTAGTGGCAGTGTACAGCTGGCTTATCAGACTTGACAGAAGGAATGGGAAGAGTACAGAGCTTAGATACGGAGAGATTCAGAGAACGTCTCAACAAAGATGTCAAGTAGACTTTCAAGGATACACCCTAGAGAAGAATGAGGGAAATCTTAAAATTTTATATACACAATACTAAGAACATATACACAAATGATATGTGCTATGATAAGAAATATGAGTATATTCTTTGCAAAGCTGAAACTAAAAGTATAAAGTATCCTGAGGCACCTTAACTTTTGTTATAAATCTTATCTCAGAATGCTTTCATAAGTAACTAAAGTTTCTTATGTAGAAGTTTTAATCAGTCTTTTCATTTTGGTGTGTATGAAACTTGGTTGTGCAACATCTAATATTGATAATTGGAGGCTCTTTCTTCTATGCTCCTATTTCGCAATATCTTTATGAACACTGTTAGACAAAATAAAAACATTATCACCTGACAGCTCCATTAAGGGCAAGTTGAAGAATCAATATGGATTCATACATCTCCAGAGACATCGACTCATATGTACTGTTTCCTTCTGAGATATGTATATAGCTTGTAATCTTTCCTTGATATTAGGAATAGTACAAGACCAGTTTTGATTCCACAGCAGAGCTCAGCCTATGGAGAAGATGAAGAGTAAAATATTTTCTTTTTTTTGGAAATGGATGTTGAATCCACATATTGGATATGAAATATTTCTCACCACCCCTTTTCACTCTTCTTTTTCTGTTCTTAGAACAATAGTAAGTATTAAAATATTTTATTATAAGTAGAAATAGTTATAATTGATGATAAAATACCCAACCACTTTTATTTTCTATGTGCAACAAAAAGTGAAGTTACTATCTAGACTAGTAAAGAAGCTGAGTAACCTATAGAGTATTACTAATAATCCTTTCACTCTTGGCCCAGCTTTTCTAATTATTATACTGCTGCAGAGTATCCAGATTATATTCTAAGTACTTTTAAATCCTGAGGTGATGCTTTTACTCTAGAAGAAGACAATGTTCTAATTTACTAATAATTGTAATCTACAACATTAAAAGTCTACATGTTCTATAGCTCATGTTTAGTTTCAGAAGGCTGTACAAAATTCTTTTCATGAATGAATATTTAATTGATATATTTCTCCACTTTTGCACACCACACACACACACACACACACAGAGAGAGAGAGAGATGAGAGAGAGAAAAGAGAGAGAGAGAGAAATGTTTTCTGATTATCAATCCTTCATTGATCCAGGACTGTTGACAGGGCCAGTTATTTTGATTGAGATCCCGGCTGGTTCAATTTCTGAGTTCTTATGACAAGGACTTTGGTTCCTTGACATGGAAAAAGATAAGTTTTAGAAAAAATATTAAATGCTCAGAAATCTTACTAATTTTAAAAGAAGTATGATCCTAATGAAATATACTAAGTTCCAGGTCTCACAATTTTTCAAGACTCATAAAGGTGGGTCCTTAAAAAGATAATGGAATAATAATGCTGAAATGAAGAGACACAACATAAGTTCATTTGAGTTTATTTATGGAGCTCTATCTAGGAATTCAGATTTTTTTGAGTGATCACCAATGAAGGATAGGCTTTCTAAGGATTAATTGTCTTAGAGATATGCATGTGTATGTAGAGAGCTCCTTTCCTATGTTCATGCAACTTACAGCCACCACTAAATTGATCAGAACAGCAAGATAGACCTGGACATAACTGTTTCATTGGTGTCATCTAGGCCCTCTGTGTGATGAATAGATATTTGTTCATATCTCACAAGAACTATGATGATGGCCATAGGTATGCAACAAATATAGATAGATAGATGAGAGAGATAAAGGTATAGACAGGAGGTATAAATATAGATGAATATTCATATATAATATATAATACATATTATGTTAGAGGTATAGAGATATCAGGGTTTTATTAACATTAATTTTAATTTTTTATTAGTTTCTTAAGTATTTTATATAATGTTCTTTGATCACATCATTTCAACCCCCTCAATTATCCCCTACCACTCCCACCACAATTTTGTATTTTTTGGTTTTTTCACGTCAAGATCTCTTAGCTATACTTTTAGGGAGAAATGTCTCTGTCTTCCAGAAGCTATAAATTGCCAATAGCTTCATCGCCACTGGTAGAATTAAACACCAAACTTTCCTCCGAGTTGTCCAGTTGGATTTTTTGAGGATTTCAATTACTTATTTCAGCTTCAATTTTCTTCAATACTTGTATCTCTTTAATGGAATCAGGTTTTTATTTATTTATTTATTTTCACACTCCAGATGTTATCCCCTGCCTGATCTTCCCCATAACTATTCCACATCCAAAATTCTTCAACCTGGCCCCCCAGTCTCCATGAGAATGTTCCAATCCCACCCACCCCACCCACCCCACTAGACCTATAAACTTCCTGGGTCTCCAGTATCTTGAGGGTCATGTGCATTTTTAGCGAATGAATCAGGGAGTCCTCTGCTGTATAATATGGGTTGGGGGCCTCATCTCAGCTGTTGTGTCCTGCCTGGTTGGTGATACAGAGTCTGAGTGATCTCGGGGTTCCAGATAAATTGAGACTGCTGGTACTCTTCAACTCAAGGTTGTCCTCTTCATCAGAGTCCTCCAGCTTATCCCTAATTCAACCAGAGGGGTCAGCAGCTTCTGTTCATCGGTTTGTTGCACATATCTGCATCTGACTCTTTCAGCTGCTTGTTGGATCATGATAGGTCCCTATTGTGAGTGTTCCATAGCCACAGTAATGGTGTCTGATCTTGGGGACTCCCCTTGAGCTGGATCCCACTTTAGGCCAGATCATGATCCCCTCTTCCCCAACATCCATCCCTTTTTCATCCCCTATACCTCCCTCCCTCCCACCTTGTAGTTGCTTTTTTCTGTTTTCCAAGTGAGACTGAGGCCTCCTCACTTGGGACCTTCAGCTTGTTGCCCATTTTGAGTTCTATGGACTGTATCTTTGGTATTATGTACTTTTCTTCTTTGTTAATATCAACTTATTAGTGAGAACATACTATGCATGTCCTATTGGATCTGAGTTTGGGTTGCTCAGGATATTTTCTAGTTCCATCTATTTGCTTGCAAAACTCAGGATGTCCATGTTATTAATAGCTGAATAGTATTCTATTGTGTAAATGAACCACATTTTCTGTATTCATTCTTCTGTTGTGGGACATCTGGCTTGCTTCCAGCTTCTGGCTATCACAATTTAGGTCACTATGAACATATTAGAGAACATGCCCCTGTCACATGTTGGGGCATCTTTTGGGTGTATTACCAAGGGTGGTATTTCTGGGTCTTTAAGCAGTTCTATTTCAAATTTTGTGAGGAACCTATAAATTGATTTCCAGAGTGTTTGTACCAGTTTGCAATCCCATCAGCAATGGAGTAGTATTCCTCTTTCTTTACATCTTCCACTCATGTTGATGTGTTACGACCTGAGGTTTTGATCTTAGCCATTTTGACTGGTGTTAGGTGGAACTTCAGTATTGTTTTGATTTGCATTTCTCTGATCATTAAGGACTTTGAACATTTCTTTAGGTGCTTCTCAGCCATTGGAGATTTCTCTATTGTGAATTCTCAGTTTAGTTCTATACCACAAATGCTAAGTCTTCTTTGTCATTTTACTCAGGTGTGTGTGTGTGTGTGTGTGTGTGTGTGTGTGTGTGTGTGTGTGTGTGTGTGTGTGTGTTTTCTTGGGCATCACTGAGGTATTTATTGCTGTCCTTGTCAAGTTCACTAATCTGTTTGTTTGTGTCTTATTTAAACTTCTTGAATTCTTTAACTTTTTGTGTCCTCGAGTTCATTCATATAATTCTTGATGGAAGACCTTGCTATTGGACCAGAGGTTTTAGGGGAAAAATATTTTTTACTTCAAATATTTTTTGTAATTTTATAATTACTTCAGAGCATATGGAATTCTTTTGTGCATTGCATGTCAGATCTGAGCTCCTGGGCTACTTCAAGCTACATGGTCTGAGTAAGGCCCAAGGGCTGTAGCTGACATGATCCAGTAAGGCTCAGGAAGCTCCTTAAGTTTTATCTGCATACAGATGTGAAGGAATGAAATGAAGATATAGTGTACATGATCTATGGTCAAGGAAACAAGTCAGACTGTATACAGGATGTAAGGTATGTCTAAATTTTTGAGGTTGGATGCAGCTTGAGCAAACAGAATTAAAGCAGAGAGGAAGAGAAGAAACATATATGTAGCCTATAATTTCCCTATAAGCAAGGGGACAGGTGAGATTCAAAATAATGTTAACAGACTGAAAGTAGGGTTCTCTCCCTGGCAAATAGCTGACAGAATAGGAAAACTGAAGGAAAGGAGAAGAGGGAGGATAAAGTAGCATACATGGGTCTGTTCCATTTCAGTTTTTCAAATGGCTAGTTCATTTAAAATGTTTTAATGTTTAACTATTTAAAATAATTACTGTTATGTTAAGTCTAGTCATTACCATTCTCCAGGTCTACTCTCCCATAGTTCCAGTACTCCTTCCCCTATCTTCAAGAGGATGCTCCCCATTTCACCAGACCTCCCTACTCCATGGGGTCTCAAGTCTTTCAAGGATTAGGTCCATCTTCCACTGAGGATGGACCAGGCAGTTCTCTGCTGTATATGTCTCAGGGCCCTCAGACAAGCTTATGCATGCTGCCTAGTTGGCAGCTCAGAGTCTGTGATACCTTGAGGGTCCAGGTTAGTTGAGATATCTGGTCATCCTATGGAGTAGCCCTCTTTCTCATTCTCTTCCAGTGTTTCCCTATTCAAAGAGAGGGTTCCCTAACTTCTGTCCATTGGTTAGGTGTGAGTATCTGCATCTGACTCTTTTAGGTGTTTGCTGGGTCTCTTGGAGGCCAGCCATGCTAAGTTCCTGTCTGTAAGAACACCATAGCATCAGTAATAATGTCAAGCCCTGGAACCTCCTCTTGAGCTGTATCCCAATTTGCTCCTGTCATTGGACCTCCTTTCCCTAAGTATATTCTCTATTTTTGTCCCTCCAATTTTTAAGCAGGAACATTTCTTGGTCAGAATTTTTGTCTGTGGAATGGCAACCCCGACCCTCTGCTTGATACCCTGTATTTTTACTGGATGTGGACTCTACAAGTTCCCTCTCCTCACTGTTGGGCATTTCATCTAATGTCCCTCACTCTTAGAACTGAGAGTCTCTCACTTCCCAGGTCTCATTTTATTTTTACTTCATTTCTTTGTAAATTTTATACAGGAACTCTGTCTTTTTAACTTCTGTCCACCTTCTTCTTTATTTCCATCCTTCTATCTACTTCATCTGAAATTCAAGACTTTCTTTTCTTTTATGCATGGCTGACCTGAACAGTAGGGTTTAGAATAACTAATTGGAGGTTTGTCCCAGGAGTAAATTTATTCTTTTTCTTTCAGAAGCCATTTCCATTTTTTATAAAGTGATGTAACAGTTGCCTCTGGAAATTTTAGCTTACTAATATTTCTGATTTACCCTACTGAAATAAAATGCAGAATAAGGGAAGCAATGAAAATACTCAATTGTTCATCATTCAGAAAGCACTTCTGTTAAGTTTTTTTGCCATCTATTTGTATTACGGTTCCTGGTATCGCTGAGCATTAGTTGTACATATGCTTGTATGTATACTATTTTCCTATTTTATAAAATTTTAATTTGGTCATGTTTTTTTTGTTATTAATATTTTTATTTACTTCTTTCTTCATTTCAGTATAACTTATTATTTTGCTGTTACTATAATTGCTATTGATTCCTTAATATTCTACATGAATTATGCATTGTCAATAAAGAGAAACAATTGAATTCATGCTTATTTTAACTTGTATGTTTCTGCATTCTAGTAATAATGATTTTTACTAGAACGTCTAGTATTTAGTATTTATCAGATTGTACTCTACCTTTACTTTTCCCTTCTGCTTAGGGTAACAGCCAAACTATATATATCAAAATATCACATCAAGTCATGCAAATCATTCCAATGATTATATGATTAATTGTTGATAACTTTTAAGGAAATAAGAGAAGGTCTCTAAGGACTGCTCAGGACCCGTTCCTGAGTAGAAGATCAAGGTTGGGTTTTTTTTTAACACCGTTTATAACTCATTTCAAGGGAATAGTATGTTCTAGAGGTTGTACATATCGACTCATCTGTGTTTAAAGAAAAGATTCCAGTAAAAGTTCTCATAAAATAATGTGTGTCTCTAGAGAAGAGAATAAATCATTACTTATCTACATATGTCAAAAACAACAACAACAACAACAAAAAACGTAGGTTGGATATGTATCATAATGATATAGCATTTCTTTAACACACCTGAGTTTGACATCCAGCAACAATCGAAAAAAGGAGAAAGAAATCACAAAAATCAGTTGACAAGGGTTCATGGTATATTACAGATTCACTAACAGCTTTTGTCTGCATTAAAGATTGGCTGCATGTTCCTACATTACACCCTTTTTTCATATAAGAAATCAGTGCAAATTTAAAGCAAGAATACATACAAGTGATTTCAGGTAGTATAAAGTAGTCCTATGTGGAAAACCATAAAAGAAAAGTTGGTAAAACAAGCAAGCTAAAATTAGTGTCAGAGTCACATTACAATGAATTTTTCCAGTTGTGGCAATCAAAGAAGTTCCTATATTCATCTGTGCCTTATTCGGCTTTCTCATATTCTGAACTAAGCAGATGGTCCTTCACACTAGACAGCAACTGATACAAGAACAAGAGAATTTAATTATGCGTCAGAACTCAAGGTAGTGTACATCTAGCAAGATGGTTAATTTCCTCATGTTATCCTTGGTACTGAATGATAGCACTAATTTCTTTAATTCCTTCAGGAATATGATACAGGAGTCAGTTGACCATTTTCCTTGGCAAAGGAAAAACTAAAGGCTGCTCTTTATCCATTCCAACAATAATTGCCATCACCTCATTGCTGAAGGTCCACCTTCTAAGTATATCTTTCCCAATTATACACTATGAGACTGGGAAAATAACCACAGTGTAAATTTGGGCTCCCACTAGACATACTGCAAGTAGAACTTCAATCAAATCTCAACCCACCATCCTCCACAAACCCTTACTTTAGCTGGGGAGACAAAATGTTTCTTAGGAATCTCACAGAATCAGCATTAATTTATAAGAAGTGTTCAGTAGATCCACGAGTGTCTGATTGTTTTCTTTTGTAGTGTATATTTACTTTTGTGAAAGGCTGTAGGTTGCTTACTGAAGAAGGACTGGATAAAAGATAAGAGTAAAAGTTGGGTGTTTTATCAATTTCCTTCTTCAGGGAAAACTGGCTGTCCTTTCATTCTATGGATTGTCTGTCTGCAAATTGTCTCATCTGGAAATTGATTGATGAGCCAAGATTTCTTTTGCCACATTGTAACTTTCTTTCATTTGTTTGAGAATTTTTCTGCCTATACAGATCAAACAATTTACTAGATTTCTCATACATTTAATGGCTGGAGACACCATGATTCATTAACCAGTACCAAATGATCATGCCTGTTGTGGCACCTTATAATTCAGATTGCCTGTGCTTACCATTACAGGTTAGGCCATTATTCTGCCTATACTGAGCTTTAGGATAATCATGATCAATTTGACTTTGGAAATTCCATCTGACCTCTGCAACCTGAGAACACATTTAAACCTATTGCATATAATTATCCAAAATGCACATCATTATTGTCAATGCTAAGGTTTAGGAGGAGAAAAAGGATGACAATAAAGCACTTCAAATATGCTGGTGTCTCTCTTATTATTTATGTCCTATATGATTAGTGAAGGCTGTGTGTTCTGACCTTCCCATTGAAGGCATTTAGGTTTTAACACAGTGTCTCCATTTTATCATTACTATTTTTTGTTTCTAGTGCCTTAAAATCACTTTGTCAACACTAAACCAAAGTATTATAGGAATAACTAATTCCTTTCCACTGACTTATTTTTGGAAAAATGCTTCAGCCAACATTTCAAAGAAACTTTTGAAACTATTATTAATTATGTTAGCTTCTGTATTAAACCTAGAATCTCCACTCAAAGGGGCCATTTCAATAAATTCATCCTGACACAGAATTTTGTTCTTTCCACCATATCCCACAGTCTTTTTTTTTTCAACTGTATTAACTAGGGTGTTTCTTATTTACATTTCGATTGTTATTCCCTTTCCCTATTTCCAGGCCAACATCCCCCTAACCCCTACCCCTACCCCTCTATATGGGTGTTCCCCTCCCCATCCTCTCCCCATTACTGCCCTCCCCCACAACAATCACTTTCACTGGGGGTTCAGTCTTGGCAGGGCCAAGGGCTTCCCCTTCCACTGGTGCTCTTACTATGCTATTCATTGCTACCTATGAGGTTGGAGGCCAGGGTCAGTCCCTGTATAGTCTTTGGGTAGTGGCTTAGTCCCTGGAAGCTCTGGTTGATTGGCATTGTTGTTCATATGGGGTCTCAAGACCCTTCAAGCTCTTTCAGTCCTTTCTCTGATTCCTTCAACGGGGATCCCATTCTCAGTTCAGTGGTTAAATGATGGCATTCGTCTATGTATTAGCTGTATTCTTCCTGTGTCTCTCAGGAGAGATCAACATTCGGTTCCTGTAGGCCTGCACTTTTTTGCTTCATCCATCTTATCAAGTTTGATGGCTGTATATGTATGGGCCATATGTGGGGCAGGCTCTGAATGGGTGTTCCTTCTGCCTCTGTTCTAAGCTTTGCCTGCCTATTCCCTCCCAAGGGTATTCTTGCTAAAATTCATTCCACATATATTTCCCAGTCCTTAGCTGGAATAAATTAGCAAACTCAAAAAGGTCTTTAGAAGTGTTGGACACCTATTAATGGACTAGGTTTTCTACCCACACCACTGTCTAAGTGCCTTCTTTTAGTATTGTTAAGTATAGTTGTAGGTCTTGAGACAACTCTTGATGGGTTCTTGTAGAAGGATCAGAAAAGTCCTGCTACATAGTGACTGCTTCCACATAAACAAACTGAAGGCTGCCCGATAGAATAAATATTGGTGCTGCAGCTAATGACAGTCAATAACTAACTTCGATGTAGATGACACACTGGCTTGGGACCAAGTGGATGCAAGTGTAGTATATAAAGGGCACTCCCAGAGAATTAATGAATGATTTTACTATTGCATTCTCACCTGTTCCCTGAGGTTGAGACATTGATTCTATGCCTTCTCACCCATTGCTCCAAAATGGGAAACTGGGCAGGACTGGGAATTCAGGTAACACGTTTTTAAGAACAGCAGTATTGTCTTGACAGGCAACATAAGATTAATATCCTCAGTTAAAGGTGAAAAGGGTAATATTTTAAGTGGTAGGGCTGAGGATAAATGGGCTGAAAAAGAAAAGAAACAGCACTCAAAATAGTCCCCAAAAATAGAAAGTATCTTGGGGTAACTCTAAACAAACCAGTGAATGATCTGTATGACAATAACTTCATGTCTCTCAAGGAAGAAATGAAAGAAAAACTAAACAAAATGGAGAGATTTTCTATGGTCATGGATTGGTAGGATCAACATCATAAAAGTGGCCATTGTACTAAAATCAATTTACATATTCAATGCAAGCCCCATTAAAATTCCAACACAAATTATTCACAGACATGGAAAAAGCAATTCTCAATTTCATATGAAAAACAAAAATCTCAGGATAGTGAAAACAATTATTAACAATAAAAAACTTCTGGGGGAAGTTCTCTGACGTCAAGCTATAGCTACAGAGTAATAGTGATAAAACTTCATGGTATTGGTACAGAGACAGGATGATCAACTTAAGAGAATAGAAAACTCAGAAATAAAACCACACAACACGGACACTTAATCTTTGACGAAGAAGATAAAAATACACAGTGGAATAAAACAAAGCATCTTTAACCAATAGTGCAGATGTAACTGGCAGTCCGTATGGAGAAAAACAAATATAGATATATATATTTGCCAACTTGCACAAGTTTAAGTGGCTCAAGGATCTCAACATAAAACCAGATATACTACATCCTAATAGAAGAGGAAATAGGAAAGTACCTAGAACTCATTGGAATGGGGATAAATTTCCTAAACATAACTCCAATGGCTTAGACTCTAAGACCAAGAATTGAAAAATGGGACCTCATGAAACTGAAAAGTTTCTGTAACAAAGAAAGAACATACATAGTCAATAAGACAAATGGAGAATAGAGAGACTTAGAAAAAGCTTCACTAACAACCAATATAGGCTAATAGCCACCATTTATAAAGAACTCAACCTAAATAAAAACTGGGGTATAGGGCTGAACAGAGAATTCACAACAGAGAAACCTTGAATGGCCTAAAAGTGCTTAAAGAAATGTTCAAAGGACTTAGTCATCATGGAAAAAAAATAAAAATAAAAATGACCTAGAGATTCCACATTTACGAAAAGCAAGACTACTGGGTTTTTTTGTTTGTTTGTTTGTTTCTGTTTCGTTGTTGTTGTTGTTTGTTTGTTTATTTTTTAGTTAGTTTTATACCCTGCCACTTTGGTGAAGTTTTGTGTCAACTGTAGAAGTTTTCTGATGGAATTCTGATGGAATTCTGTCTGCTTATATACTATCATATCCAACTTGTATCCTCTTGATCTCTTTTCCTCTAGCGAGAGCTTCAATTAGACAGAGCTTCAATTAAACCTTGTCTTGTCCTAGATTTTAGTGGGATTGCTTCAAGTATCTCTCCATTTAATTTGCTATTGGCTGTTGGTTTTCTGGTCTCTTTTCTTATGTTTAGGTATGGGCCTTGAATTCCTGACCTCCACACTTTTTTTCCATCTTTATTAATTTGGGTATTTCTTATTTACATTTCAAATGTTATTCCCTTTCCCAGTTTCCAGGCCAACATTCCCCTAACCCCTCCCCCCTTCTCCATGAGTGTTCCCCTCCCCATACTCCCCCCATTATCACCCTCCTCCCAAGAATCACTGTTCACTTGGGGTCCACCCTTGGCAGGACCAAGGGTCAATCCATGTATAATCTTTGGGTAGTGGCTTAGTCCCTGGAAGCTCTGGTGGGTTGGCATTGTTCATATGCGGTCTCAAGCTCCTTCAGCTCTTTCAGTCCTTTCTCTGATTTCTTCAACGGGGATCCCGTTCTCAGTTCAGTGGCTTAATGATGGCATTAGTCTATGTCTTTGCCGTATTCTGGCTTTGTCTCTCAGGAGAGATCTACATCTGGTTCCTGTCAGCTTGCACTTCTTTGCTCCATCCATCTTATCTAGTTTGGTGGCTGTAAGTATGGGCCACATGTGGGCCAGGCTCTGAATGGGCGTTCCTTCGGCCTCTATTTTAAACTTTGCCTCCCTATCCCCTTCCAAGGGTATTCTTGTTCCCCTTTTAAAGAAGGAGTGAAGCATCTGCATTTTGGTCATCCTTCTTGAGTTTCATGTGTTCTGTGAATCTAGGGTAATTTTACTGAGTATTTTTGCATCAATATTCATAAGCAGAATTGGTCTGAAGTTCTCTTTGTGGGATCGTTAGGTGGTTGAGGTATCAGCATAGTTGTATTTTCACAGAATGAATTAGGTAATGTTACTTTTGTTTCTATATTATGGTATAGTTTTAGGAGTGTTGGTATTAACTCCTCCGTGAAGATGCGGTAGAATTCTGAACTACAACCATCAGACCCTGGACTGTAATTGCTTGGGAGTTTTTTTTTTCATTTTTTTTCTTTTATTGAATATCTTTTTCTTTTATTGAATGTTTTCTTTACATTTCAAATGTTATCCCCCTTCCTGGTTTACTGTCCAGCATCCCCCATCCCATTCACCTCCTCTTGCTTCTATGAGGGTGCTACCCCATGCACCCAGGTAATACCTCCATTCTTCCCACCCTGGCATTCCCCTACATTGAGATATTGAGCCCTAACAGGACAAAGGGCATCTCCTCCCATTGATGCCCAACACGGTCATCCTCTGCTACATGTATGGCTGGAGCCATCAGTCACTCCATATGTACTCTTTTATTGGTGGTTTAGTCCCTGGGAGCTCTAGTCTGTCTGGTTGGTTGGTATTGTTCTTCCTATGGAGTAGCAAACACTTTCAGCTCCTTTGGTCCTTTCCTTAAGTCATCCATTGGTGAGACTGTTCTCAGTCCAAAGGTTTGTTCTGAGCATCTGTCCCTGTATTTGTCAGGCTATGACAGAACCTCTCAGGTGATAGCTATATCAGTCTCTTGTCAGCATGCACTTCTTGTCATTTGAAATAGTGTCTGGGTTTAATGGCTGTGTTTGGAAGTTTTTTTACTATATTTCCTCAGGGGATATCGGTCTGTTTAGATAGTTTACCTGCTGATGATTTAACATTGGTACGTGATAGTGGTATCTATCTAGAAAACGAGCCATTTCATCTAGACTTCCCAGTTTAATGGAGCATAGACTCTTTGGCAGGATCTGATTTTTTTTTTAATTTTCTCAGTTTTTGTTGTTATGTCACCCTTTTCATTTCTGATTCTATTTGCATAATGTCTTATGCCATTTAGTTTATTTGGTGAAGGGTTTATCTGTTTTGTTGATTTTTCTCTAGAACCAGATTTTGGATTTTTTTTGAGTCTTTGTACAGTTCTCTTTGTTTCTATTTGATTAATTTTGGCCCTTGGTTTATTTCTTGCAGCTTACTCCTCTTAGGTGTGCTTGCTTCTTTTATTTCTCCTAAGGTATTCAGATGTACTGTTAAGCTGCTAATGTAGGATCTCTCAAATTACTTTGCTAAGGTACTTAGAGCTATGAATTTTTTCTTTCTCCCATATTCATGTTCCCTCCCCCTGATTCTAGGAAGATGTATCCACTCCCACTCTTGCATTCCCGCCAACCCATTCCTGACTCAACACCCTGACATTCCCCTACACTGAGGAAATGAGCATTCAAGGTCCAAGGAATTCTCACATTGATGCCAGACAATGCAATCCTCTGCTACATATGCTGCTGGAGTCATGGGTCCTTCCAGGTGTACTATTTGGTTGGTGGATTAGGCCCCCAGAGATCAGGGGGGATCTGGTTGGTAGATATTGTTGTTCTTCCTGTGGGGATGCAAATACCATCAGCTCCTTCAGTTCTTTTCCTAACTCCTCCATTAGGTCCCTGTGCTCAGTCTGATGGTTAGCTGCAAGCATCCTCATTTCTATCAGGAGGGTTCTGGCAGAGCTTCTCAAATGTCAACTATATCAGGCTCCTGTACAAATGCACTTCTTGGCATCCACAACAGTGTCTGGGTTTGATGGCTGAATATGGGAATGATCCCCAGGTAGAGAAGTCTCTAGATGACAATTCCTTCATTTCCTGTGCCAAACTTTGTCCCAGTATTTCCTACCTTGAGTATTTTGGTCTCTGTTCTAAGAAGAACTGAAGCACCCACAATTTAGTCTTCCTTCTTCTTCACCTGCATATGGTTTGTAAATTGCTACACAGGTATTCCACACACTAGGGCTAATATCCACTTATCAGTGAGTATTTACCATGTGGGTTCTTTTTAGCTAGCTTAGCTCACTCAGGTTTATATTTTCTAGTTCCATCCATTTGCCTGAGAATTTCATTAAGTCATTGTTTTTAATTGCTGAATAGTACTTGATTGTGAAAATGTACCACATTTTCTGTATTCATTTTTCCACTGAAGCACATCAGGGTTCTTTCCAGCTTCTGTGTATTATAAATTGCTACTATGAACATAGTGGAGCATGTCTTCTTATTGAGGCATCTTTTGGGTATATGCCCATGAGTTGAATAGTTGGGTCCTCAGGTAGTACTATGTCCAATTTTGTGAGGAACTGCCAGAGTGCTTATACCAGCTTGCAATCCCACCAACAATGGAGGGGTGTTCCTCTTTCTCTACATCCCTATCAGAATCTGCTGTCACCTGAGTTTTTGACCTTAACTCTTTTGAATGGTGTGAGGCAGAAATTCAGGGGTTTTGTTTGTTTCTTTGTTTGTCTTTTATTTGAATTTCCCTGATGACTAAGGGTGTTGAACATTTCTTTAGGTGATTCATGTCCATTTGATATTCCCCAGTTGAGAATTATTTTTTAAGTTCTGTACCCCATTTTTAATTAGATTATTTGGTTCTCCAGAGCCTAATTTCTTGAGTCATTTTTATATCTTAAATATTAGCACACAATTAAATGTAATATCAGTAAAGATCTTTTCCAAATCTGTTGGTTATTGTTTTGTCCTATTGACATTGTCCTTTGCCTTACACAAGTTAGCAATTTTATGAAGTCCCGTTTGTCAATTCTTAATTTTAAATAAAAAGTCAGTGGTGATCTGTTCAGAAAAATTTCCCCTGTTTCTATGTGTTCGAGGCTCTTCCCTACTTTCTTTTCTATTAGTTTTAGTGCATTTGTTGTTATGGAGGCCTTTTATCCACTTGGACTTGAGCTTTAATACAAAGAGATAGGACAGTGTTGCTTTGCATTGTTCTACATGCTGATCTCCAGTTAAGCAAGCACCATTTGTTGAAAATGCTGTCTTTTTTCCATTGAATGTTTTTAGAGAAGATCAAGTGACCATAGGTATGTTGGTTTATTTTTGTGTCTTCACTTCTATTCCCTTGATCTATGGTCCTGTCTCTGTATCAATATCATGGAGTTTTTATCACAATTACTCTCCGGTACAACTTGAGGTGAGGGATGATGATTTCCCCAGAAGTTTTTATTGTTGACAATAGTTTTAAGGATCCAGAGTTTTTTGTTATATCACATGAATGTGCAAATTGTTCTTTCTAGCTCTATGAAGAATTGAGTTGAAATTTTGATGGGGATTTCATTGAATTTGTAGACTGTTTTTGGAAAAATGGCCATTGTTACTATATTAATCCTCCCAATCCATGAGCATGGGAGGTCTTTCCATCTTCTGGGTTCTTTTCCATTTCTTTCCTCAGAGATTTGAAGTTCTTGTCATACAAATCTTTCACTTGCTTGATTAGGTCACACCAAGATATTTTATATTATTTGTGACTATTGTGAAGGGTGTCATTTCCCTACTTTCTTTCTCAGCCTGTTTATCATTTGAGTTGAGAAAGGCTACTTATTTGTTTGAGTGAATTTTCTATTGAGCCACTTTGCTGAAGTAGTTTATTAGCTGCAGTAGTTATCTGGTGGAATTTTTGGGATCACTTAAATATATTATCATATAATCTGCAAATAGTGATATTTTGACTTCTTCATTTCCAGTTTCTATCCCTTTGACCTCCATTTTTTTGTCTAATTGCTGTTGCTAGGATTTCAAGTACTATTTTGAATAGGTAGGTAGAGAGTGGACCATCTTTTATAGTCTCTAATTTTAGTGGGATAGCTTCAAGTTTCTCTCCATTTTGTTTAATGTTGACTACTGGTTTGCTGTATATTGCTTTTACTATGTTTAGATATGGCCCTTGTATGCCTGATTTTTCCAAGATTTTTATCATGATGGAGTGTTGAAATTTGTCAAATGCTTTCTCAGCATCTAATTACATGATCACATAGAATTATTTTGAATTTGTTTATGTAGTGGATTATGTTAATGGGTTTAAATATATTGAACCACATCATGGATGAAGCCTATTGGATCATGATGGGTGATATTTTCATGTTCTTAGATTCACCTCATGTGAATTTCATTGAATATTTTTGCATCGTTATTCAGGAGGAAAATTGATATGAAGTTTTATTTCCTTGTAGGGTCTTTGTGTTGTAAGTATAATTGCGGCTCCAAAGAATGAATTGAGTAGTATTCCTTCTGTTTCTATTTGGTGGAATAGTTTGAAGAGGATTGGTATTAGGTCTTCATTGAAGGTCTGGTGGCATTCTGCACTAAACCCTTTTGATCCTGTACTTTTTCTGTTGGGAGACTTTTAATAACTGCTTCTATTATTTTAGGAATTATGTGACTGTTTAGATTGTTTATATGGTCCTGATTTAAATTTGGTATTTGTTATCTGCCTAGAAAATTTTCTGTTTCATGCATATTTTCAAGTTTTCTTGAGTAAAATCTTTGACAGTATGATCTGATAATTTTTTGAATTGCCTCAGTTTCTGTTGTTATGCCTTCTGTTTGATTTCTAATTTTATTAATTTTGGTACTATCTCTGTGCCTGCTGGTTAATGGTTAGTCTGGCTAAGTGTTTATCTATCTTGTTGATTTTTCTCAAACAACCAGCTCCTGGTTTTTTTGTGTTTTTTTTTCTATCTGTAGTTCTCTTTGTATCTACTTGGTTGATTTCAGCCCTGAGTTTGATTATTTCCTGCCTTCTACTCCTTTTGGGTATGTTTGCTTCTTTTTGTTCTAGAACTTTCAGGTACACTATCAAGTTGTTAGTGTTCACTCTCCCCAGTTTATTTTTGGAGGCATCTAAGCTATAGCTTTTCTCTTAGCAGTGCTTTCATTGTATCCCACAGGTTTGGGTATGTTGTCCCTTCATTTTCATTAAATTCTCAAATGTCTTTAATTTAGTTCTTTATTCCTTTCTTGACCAAATTATCATTGAATAGAATGTTGTTCAACTTCTATGTGTATGTGAGATTCCTTTTGCTTTTGTTTTTATTGAAAATCAGCCCTAGTCCATAATAGTCTGATAGGATGGGATAGCATGGGATTATTTCAATCTTCTTGTATCTGTTGAGGCCTGCTTTGTGACTGGTTATATGGTCAATTGTGGAGAAGGTACCATAAAGGGCAGAGAAGAAGATATATTCTTTTCTTTTAGGATGAAGTGATCTACAGATATCTCTTAAATTCATTTGGTTCTTAACTTCTGCTAGTTTCTCTGTATCTCTGTTTAGTCTGTTTCCACAATCTGTCCATTGCTGAAAGAAGGGTGTTGAAGTCTCACACTATTATTGTGTGAGGGGCAATGTGTGCTTTGATCTTTAGTAAGGTTTTCTTTATGAATATAGATGTCCTTGCATTTGGAGCATAGATATTCATGATTGAGAGTTCATCCTGGTTTATTTTCTCCTTTGATGAATATGAAGGGTTCTTCTTTATTTTTTGATAACTTGTGGTTGAAAGTCAGTTTTACTTAATATTAAAATGGGTACCCCTTGTTCCTTGAAACCATTTGCTTGGAAAATTGTTTTCCAGCCTTTTACTTTGAGGTATTGTCTGTCTTTGTCACTCAGGTGTGTTTCTTTTATGCAGCAAAATGCTGTTCCTCTTTCTGTATCCAGTTTGTTAGTCTATGTTTTTTTATTGGGAAGGTGAGTCCATTAAAGTTAATAGATATTAAGGAATAGTATTTTTTGTTTCCTGTTATTCTTGTTGTTAGAGGTGGACGTATTTTTTTTTTTGTGGCTAACTTCTTTTAGGTTGGCTGAAAGAAGATGAATTTCTTGACTTTTATAGGGTGTAGTTTCCCTCCTTATTTTGGAGTTTTCCATCGATTATCCTTTGTAGTGCTGGATTTGTATAATGCTATTGTGAAAATTTGATTTCATTTTGCATATCTTTTTTCTCCATTTATGGTAATTTAAAGTTTTGCTGGAAATAGTAGTCTGAACTAGCATTTGTGTTCTCCTAGGGTCTATAAGACATCTGCCCAGAATCTTCTAGCTTTCATAGTCTCTGGTGAGAAGTCTAGTGTAATTCTGTAAGGTCTGAATTTATATATTACTTAACCATTTTTCCTTAGTATTTTTAATATTCTTTCTTTTTTTGTGTGAATTTGTTGTTTTGACTATCATGTAATGAGAGGAGTTTATTTTCTGGTCCAATCTATTTGGAGTTATAGAGGCTTCTTGTATGTTCATGGATATCTTTTTCTTTAGGTTAGGAAAGTTTTCTTCCATAATTTGTTGAAGATATTTTCTGACCCTTTAAGTTGGGAATCTTAGCTGTCCTCTATACCTATTTTCTATAGGTTTTGTCTTCTCAGTACACCCTGAATTTCTGGAATGTTTTGAGTAGAAGCTTTTTGCATTTTATATTTTCTTTTATTATTGTATCAATGGTATGCTCTTGAAATTCTCTTTTCAATCTCTTGTATTCTGTTGGTGATGCTTGCATCTATGACTCTTGAACTCGTTCCCATGTTTTCTATCTCCAGCATTGTCTGTCGTTGTGCTTTTTTTATTTTTTCTACTTCTACTTTTAGATCCTCTATGGTTTTGTTCAATTCCTTCACCAATTTGGTTGTGTTATCGTGTAATTCTTTAAGGGATTTTTGTGTTTCCTCTTTAAGGGTTTCTACTTGTATACCTGTGTTCTCCTGTATATATTTAAGGGAGTTATTTATGCCCCTTTAAAAGTCCTCTACAATCATCATTAAGTGTAGTTTTTAAATCCAATTTTACTTTTCAAGTGTGTTGGGGTATCCAGTTCTTGTTGTGGTGAAAGAGCTGTATTCTGATGATGCCAGTTTATTTCCTGAATTTTTTCTTAAGTTCTCAAACTTGCCTCCTGCCTTCTGGTTCTCTCTGATGCTATTTTGCCTTTCTTTGTCTAACTGGAGCTTGTACCTCCTCTGGAACTGTGAGTCTGTGATCTTAGGAGTGAGAGCAGTCCTGGGAGACCATCTCTGTCTGGTCAGGTTTTGAGTCATAGGGCTGTGAGACAGCCCTCTGGGAGCAGATGGAGAGCAGAAGGGTCTTGTCCCAGACTTTTTGTGACCAATTATATGGTCAACTGTTGAATGTAGCCTGAGATGTTGTGAAGAAAGTATATCGTTTTGTTTTAGGCTGAAATGTTCTGTAAATATTTGTTAAATCCATTTGGTTCATAACCTCTGTTTGTTTCACTGTGTCTTTGTTTGGTTTCTGTTTTCATGACCTGTCCATTGGTGAGAATGGGTTGTTGAAGTCTGCCAATATTATTGTGTGGGGCTCAATGTCTGTTTTGGGCTTTAGTGAAGTTTCTGTGATGAATGCATTTGGAGCATAGATGTTCAGAATTGAGACTTTGTTTTGGTAGATTTCTTTTAAATTTGATGAATATGAAGTGATCTTCCCCATCAAAACTTGAAAACTTTAAGTTATTTTTATAAGGATGGCAACTCCTTCCTTTTTTCTTGGGACCATTTGTTTTTAAAACTTCTTCCAGCCTTCATCTGAGGTAGTGTCTTCCTTTGTCATTGAGGTGTGTTTCTTGTATGCAACAAAATACTGGATTCTGATTGTGTATCCAGTCTGTTATCTTATATCTTTTATTGGGAATTTGAGGCCTATTATATTGAGCAATAATAAACAGAGTAGTTTGTTAGTTCCTATTATGTTTGCTGTTTTATTTGGCATTATACGTATGTGATTCTTTCATTTTGGTTTTGTTATGAAATGATTAAATTCTTTGTGTGTGTGTGTGTGTGTGTGTGTGTGTGTGTGTGTGTGTGTGTGTGTGTGTAAGCCCCCTGATTGTAAACTCCCTGTTGGAGTTTTCCTTCTAAATTTCTTTGTATAGCTGGATTAGTAAATAGATATTGTTTAAATTTAATTTTGTCATAGTATTTTTTGATTTCTCTATGTACGATCATTGAAAGTTTTCCTAGGCATAGTATACTAAGCTGACATTTGTGTTCTGTCATGTTCTGCATGAGGGATGTCCAGATTCTTCTGGCTTTTAGGGTCTTTGTTGAGACATCTGGTATAGTTCTGATAGGTCTACCATTACATGTTACTTGACCATTTTCCATTACAGGTTTTAATATTCTTTCTTTATTCTGGGCATTTAGTGTTTTGATTATTATATAATGAGAGGAACTTCTTTTATGGTACAACCCATTTGGTGTTCTATAGGCTTTTTATACATTTATGGCCTTCTCTTTTTTTAGGTTGGGAAAGTTTTCTTCTATGATTTTTGCTGAAGATGTTTTCTGCTCCTTTGAGTTGGGAATCCTCCTTCACATCTATTCCTACCATTCTTATATTTGATCTTTTCATTGTGTCCTGGATCTCCCAGATGTTTTAGGTTAGGAGTTTATAATGCTTTGTATTCTTTGTTTGTTTGTTTGTTTTTTATTGGATATTTCTTTATTTATATTTCAAATGTTTCTGTTCACAAGGCCCCTATGCCCTCCACCTCCCCTTCTTCTAAAAGGGTGTTCCCATCCACAACTGCTCCCCCTTCTGGGCAGCCCCTAACATTCTACACTGGGGGTCAAAGGTTGGCAGGACCAAGGGCTTCTCCTTCCATTGGTGACCAAGAAGGCCATCTTCTGCTGCATACGCAGTTGGAGCCATGGGTCAGTCCATGTATAATCTTTGGGTAGTGGTTTATTCCCTGGAAACTCTGGTTGGTTGACATTGTTGTTTTCATGGGGTTGCAAGCCTCTTCAGCTCTTTCAATTCTTTCTCTAATTCCTCCAATGGGGATCCTGTTCTCAGTTATATGGTTTCCTTCTAGCCTTTGCCTCTGTATTTGACATGCCCTGGCTGTGTCTTTCAAGAGAGATCTATAACAGGTTCCTGTCAGCATGCACTTCTTAGCTTCATCAATCTTATCTAGCTTGGGTGGCTCTATATATATATGGGCCACATGTGGGGCCAGCTCTGAATGGCTGTTCCTTCAGTTTCCACTCTAAATTTTGCCTCCCTATCCCCTCACATGGATTTTTTTGTTCCCCTTTTTAAGAAGGAGTGAAGCATCCACATTTTGGTTATTCTTCTTCCTGAGTTTCATGTAGTCTGTTGATTGCATCTTGGGTAATTCAAGTTTTTGGGCTAGTATCCACTTATCAGTGAGAACATGCCATGTGTGTTTTTCTGTGATTGGGTTGCCTCACTCAGGATGATATTTTCTAGTTCATTCCATTTGCCTATGAATTTCAGGAAGTCATTGTTTTTGATAGCTGAGTAGTACTCCATTGTGTAGATATACCACATTTCTGTATCCATTCCTCTGTTGAAGGGCATCTGGGTTCTTTCCAAATCCTGGCCATTATAACCAAGGCTGCTCTGAACATAGTGGAGCATGTGTCCTTGTTGTATGTTTGATCATCTTTTGGGTATATGCCCATGGTATAACTGGGTCCTCAGGTAGTGGAATGTCCAATTTTCCGAGGAACCTCCAGACTGATTTCCAGAGTTGTTGTACCAGTTTGCAATCCCAACAATGAAGGGGTGTTCTGCTTTCTCCACATCATTGCCAGCATCTGTTGAGGCCTGAGTTTTTAATCTTAGCCATTCTGACTAGTGTGAGTTGGAATCCCAGGGTTGCTTGGATTTGCATTTCCCTGATGACTAAGGATGTTGAACATTTGTTTAGGTGCTTCTCAGCCATTCCATATTCCTCAGATAAGAATTATTTGTTTAACACTGTACCCCATTTTTTAGTACAGTTAAATGGCTCTCTGGAGTCTAACTTCTTCAGTTCTTCCTATATTTTGCTCATTAGCCCTCTATGGGATGTAAGATTGGCAAAGATCTTTTCCCAATCTCTTGGTTGCCATTTTCTCCTAATGACAGTGTCCTATGTCTTACAGAAGCTTTACAGTTTTATGAGGTCCCATTTGTCAATTCTTGATCTTAGACTATAAGCCATTCATGTTTTGCTGAGGAAATTTTTCCCAGTACATATGTGCCTGAGAAACTTCTGTTGGACCCTCCTGGGCACTGTCAGTGTTTGGACCCAGCTGAATCTTGCTGATGCATGTGAAAGCCTTTTCTTTCTAACAAAGTAACATGTTGACCTTTCTGTTTGATCTGCATGGTAACACCTTGGCAGTACACCTGGGAGATAACACTGTTAATTCAGGTCCTATTTTCTGTTCATGTTTTTCTCCTGAGGACAGAAACCTGTTTTCCCATTGTGCTTCCTGGAATTCTCCACCTGTTCAACTTGGGGTATATATTCTGTGAACCTCAGTAAAACTTTGTCATTCTTTTTTTAACATGAATGACCTAAGTCTGTTTGTTCTTTTTAAATCCTTTAAGGCCTACACTTGGTTCTCAGTACCATGACTTGCTGGTACTGACATACTTTCTTCTATTACTTTGAGAGTATCTGGTTTGATATGGAGGTCCTTGATCCACTTGGCATTAAGCTTTGTAAAAGATGATAAGATTGGATATATTTGCATTCTTCTACATGCTAACCTCCAGTTGAACCAGCACCATTAGCTGAAAATGTTATATTTTTGCCATTGGTTGGTTTTAGCTCCTTTGTCAAAAATCAAGTGACCATAGGTGTGTGGATTCATTTCTGGGTCTTCAATTCTATTCCACTGATCTATCTGCCCGACTATACCAATATCATTCAGTTTTTATCACTATTGCTCTGTAATACTGCTTGAGGTCAGGAATGGTTATTCCCATAGAAGTTCTTTTATTGTCAAGTATAGTTTTTGCTACCCTGGGTTTTTTGACATTCCAAATGAATTTGTGCATTCCTCTTTCTATCTCTATGAAGAATTGAGTTGGAAATTTGATGGGGATTGCATTGAATCTATAGATTGCTTTTGTCAAAATGGTTAGTTTTACTATATTAATCCTGCCAATGCATGAGCATGGGAGTTCTTTACATCTTCTGAGATCTTCAATTTCTTACTTCAGAGACTTGAAGTTCTTGTCATACAGATCATTCACTTGCTTCATTAAAGTCACACTGAGTTATTTTATATTACTTGGGACTATTTTGAAGGGTGTCATTTCCCTAATTTCTTTCTCAACCTTTCTTTCCTTTGAGAAGAGGAAGGCTACTGATTCGTTTGAGTTAATTTTATACCAAGCAACATTGCTAAAGTTGTTTATCAGGCTTAGCAGTTCTCTGATGGAGCTTTTGGGGTCACTTATGTATACTATCGTATCATCTGCAAATAGTGATATTTTGACTTCTTCCTTCGACCTCCTTTCATTGTCTGATTGCTCTGTCTAGGACATCGAGTGCTATATTGAAATGTAGGGAGAGAGTGGGCAGCTTTGTCTAGTCCCTGATTTTAGTGGGATTGCTTCAAGTTTCTCACGTTTTAGTTTGATGTTGGCTACTGGTTTGCTGTACATTGATTTGCTAGGTTTAGATATGGGCTTTGAATTCCTGATCTTTCTAGGACTTTTATCATGAAGGGGTGTTAAGTTTGTCAAATGCTTTCTCAGCATTTAATGAAATGATCATGTGGTTTTTATCTTTTAAATTGGTTCTATAATAGATGACTTTAATGGATTTTTGAATGTTGAAACACCCCTGCATCGCTAGAATGAGAGCTTACTTGATCATGATGGATGATCATTTTGCTGTGTTCTTGGATTCGTTTTGTAAGAATTTTATTGAGTATTTTTGTGTCAATATTCATAAGGGAACTTGGTCTGAAGTTCCCTTTCTTTGTTGGGTCTCTGTGTGGTTTAGGTATAAGAGGAATTGTGGCTTTGTAGAAGGAATTTCATAGTGCTCCGTTTGTTTTTATTTTGTGGAATAGTTTGGACAGTATTGGTATTGGTCTTCTATGAAGTCTGATAGAATTCTGAACTAAACCCATACGGTCCTGGGCTTCTTTTGGTTGGGAGACTGTTAAAAACTGGATCTATTTCTTTAAGAGTTATGGGGTTGTATAAATGGTTTATCTGTTCCTGATTTAACTTTGGTACCTGGGATTTGTCTAAAAAATTGTTTCTTTCAGGTTTTCCAGTTTTGGTGAATATAGGCTTTTGTAGGAAGATTTGATGATTTTTTTTTATCTTCCTGAGATTCTGTTGTTATATCTCCCATTTCATTTTTGATTTTGTTAATTTGGAGATACTCTCTGTGCCCTCAGGTTAGTCTGGCTAAGGGTTAATCTCCTGGTTTTGTTGATTCTTTGTGTAGTTCTTTTGTTTCTACTTGGTTGATTTCAGGCCCAAGTTTGATTATTTCCTGCTGTCTGTTCCTCTTGGGTGTATTTGCTTCTATTTATTATAGAACTTTTAGGTGTGCTGTATATATGCTCCCTCCTGTTTCCTTTTGCAAGCACTCAGAGCTATGAGTTTTCCTCTTAGCACTGTTTTCATTGTGTCCCCTAACTTTGTGTACATTGTCCCTTCATTTTCATTAAATTCTATGAAGTCTTTAATTCCTTTCTGTATTCTTTCCTTGACCAAGTTATCATTGAGTAGAGCATTGTTCATCTTCTATGTACATGTGGATGTTCTGTCATTATTGTTGGTACTGATGACCATCCTTAGTCTCTGGTGATCTAATAGGGTGCATGGGATTATTTTTATCTTGTTGTATCTGTTGAAGCCTCTTTTTTGACCAATTATGTGGTAAATTGTGGAGAAGGTACAATGAGGTGCTGAGAAGAAGGTATATTCTTTTGTTTTAGGATGGAATGTTCTATAAATGTCTGTTAAATCTATTTTATTCATAACTTCTGTTCATTTCTCTAAGTCTTTGTTTAATTTCTGTATCCATGATCTGTCCATGGACGATAGTCGGGTGTTGAAATCTCATACTATTATTCTGTGAAGTGTAATGTGTGACTTGAGCTTTAGTAAGGTTTCCTTTATGTATGTAGGTGCCCTTGCATTTGGAGCACAGACATTTAGGATTGAGAGTTCATCTTGGTGGATTTTTACTTTGATGTATATAAAGTGTCCTTCCTTATCTTTTTTGGTTGAAAGTCACTTTTATTCAATATTAAAATGGCTACTCCACCATGTTTCTTTGGTCCATTTGCTTGAAAAGTCGTTTTATCGTCTTTTACTCTGAGATAGTGTCTGTCTTTGTCCCTGAGGTGTATTTCCTGTACGCAGCAAAACACTGTGTCCTCCTTACATATCCAGTCTGTTAGTCTATGTTTTTATATTAGGGACTCGAGTCCATTGGTATTGAGAGAATTCTGTTTGTGCATCTCTCTTCTTTTGGTTTTGTTGCAAGAAGATTACTTGCTTTCTTTTTTGAGGGTGTAATTTCCCTCCTTGTGTTGGAGTTTTCCTTCTATTATCCTTTCTTGGGCTGGATTTCTAGAAAGATATTGTGTAAATTTTGTTTTGTCATGTAATATTTTGGTTTCTCCATCTTTGTTAATTGAGAGTTTTGCTGAATATAGTAGCCTAGGCCGGCATTTGTGTTCTCTTAGCGTCTTTATGACATCTGTCCAGGATTTTCTGCATTTCCTAGTCTCTGATGAGAAGCTTGGTTTAATTCTTAGAGTTCTGTCATTGTATATTACTTGATCTTTTCCCTTACTGCTATTAATATTCTTTCTTTGTTTTGTACTTTTGGTGTTTTTAACTATTATGTAATGGGAGGAAGTTGTTTTCTGATCCAAACTATTTGGAGTTCTGTAGTCTTCTTGTATGTATATAGCCATCTTTGTCTTTACATTATGGAAGTTTTCTACTATAATTTTGTTGAAGATATTCACTGGTCCTTTAATTAGGAAGTCTTCACTCTCTTCTATACCTATCATCCTTAGGTTTGATCTTTTCATTGTGTCCTGGATTTCTTGGATATTTTGGGCTACGAGCATTTTGCATTTTTAAGTTATCTTTGATGGTTGTGTCATGTTTTCTATGGTACTTTCTGTCCCTGAGATTCTCTCTTCTCTCTCTTGTATTCTCTTGGTGATGCTTACATCTATGACTACTGATCTCTTTCCTAGATTTTCTATTCCTAGGTTTGTCTCCCTTTCTGCTTTCTTCATTTTTTTCTATTTCCATTTTTAAATATTGGACGGTTTCTTCATTTCCTTCACCCGTTTGGTTGGATTTTCCTGTAATTCTTTTAGGGATTTTTGTGTTTCCTCTTTAAGGCTTCTACTTGTTTACTTGTGTTGTCCTGTATTTCGTTAAAGGAGTTATTTATGTCCTTCTTAAACTCCTCCAGCATCATCATAAAATGTGATTTTTTAAAAAAAAACATAAATACTTTTATTGTTATTTCTGGATCCAAAGATGTAATTATGATTTTGAAATTTAACATCTATATCATGAGTAGGAACAAAATTTTCATTTCTTTTTTTTTCAAGCTTTCATTTTTTAATATCTATATTTCTTTACTTACATTTCAAATGGTATTCCCTTTCCTGGTTTCCTGTCCATAAGACCCCATCTCCATCCCCATCCCCTTCCCCATATGGGTATTTCCCTATCCATCCCCCTTACCTCTCCCAGACATGTCCTGCACTGGTGCTCCAACCTTTGCAGGACCAAGGGAACCCCCTTCCACTGGTGCCCCAACAAGACTATTCTCTACTCCATATGCAGTTGGAGCCCTGGGTCAGTCCATGTATAGTCTTTTGGTAGTGGTTTAGTCCCTGGAAGCTCTGGTTGTCATTGTTATTCTTAAGGGGTTGCAAGCTCCTTCAGATCTTTCAGTCCTTCCTCTAATTCCCCCAAAGGGGGTCCAGTTCTCAGTTCAGTGGTTTGCTGCTAGTGTTGACCTCTGTATTAGACATGCTCTAGATGTGTCTTTCAGGATATATATATATATATATATATATATATATATATAACCTTTCTGCATGGACTTTTTAGCTTCATCAGTCTTATTTAGTTTAGTTAGTATATATGGGCCACATGCGGGGCAGGCCCTTAATGGCCGTTCCTTTAGTCACTGCTCTAAAATTTGCTTCCATATCCCTTCCTATAGATATTTTTCCCCATTTAAGGTAAGTGGGAGCATCTGCATTTTGGACATCCTTCTTCTTGAGCTTCCTGTGGTCTGTGGATTGCATCTTGGGTAATTTGAGTTTTTGGCCTATATCCATTTATCAGTGAGTGCATACCAAGTGTGTTTTTCTGTGATTGGGTTATCTCATTCAGGATGTTATTTTCTAGTTTGTTCCATTTGCCTATGAATGGAATACTACTCAGCTATCAAAATATGACCATTACATCTAAATCTTGCTTTTCCTGATGTGTTTGGATATTCAGCATTTTCTTTGGTGGGAGACCTGGGCTCTGATGATGCCAAAGTATTCTTGGTTTCTGTTGCTTAGGTTCCTGTGCTTGCTTCTCACCATCAGGTTGTCTCTGGTGTTAGCTTGTCTTGCTGTTTTTGACAGTGTCTTTACCCCCCTGCAGGCCTGTGTGTCAGCATTCCTTTAGATCCATTTTCCTGTTTTCTTTCAGCTGGTTCTGGGAACAGAGTGCTCTGTCCTCAGGTATATAGTGATCCTGGCAACTGACTTTCAGCTCTTGGCACAGACAGGAACCAGAAGGGTCCTGCCCCTGGTTGCTTCTGTGCCCAGGGGACAGAGATGGCAGTAGGAGATTTCCTCTTGTGTCAGTAATGTAGGCAGAGGGTAGTCTCCTCTAGTTTCTCAGGACTATCCACATTTCTGAAGGTCTTGCTCTACCCCTCCTACGGGATTTGGGTGCAGGGCGCTATTTGACCTGCTCAGTTCAGTTCCGGATGCAGGCTGAGCCCAGGTGTTTCCTGCTGCTGACTGCCCCTTTATCCCTGGATCCAGAGGCACTATGCAGTTTGCTCTTGGACCAAGGATGTGGGCAAAGGTGGGCAGAAGTGGCTGTATGTCCTGTGGTCTAAGGATGGTCTGTACTTCTGGGTGTTCAGTTCTCTCCCCCATAGGATTTAGGAGCAGGGAACTGTTGGATGAGCCAGTTCCACTTTGTATTTTTTTGTCCTTGTGTCAATATCTTGTAATGTATCTTCTACACACAAGATACTCTCTTCTATCTACTGTATTCTGGTTTTATGCTTGCATATGTAGCTCCTGACCAATCTTTACTGGGTTTTCCATTTCAAGGGTTGACTTCATTTGTGTTTTCTTTATTGTTTCTCCTTCCATTTTTGAGTCTTGTATGATTTTGCTCAATTCTTTCACCTGTTTGTGTTTTCCTGTATTTATTTAAGAAATTTATGTGTTTTCTCTTTAAGGTCTTCTACCTATTTTCCTCTGTTTTTATGTATTTCTTTCAGTGAGTTGTTTATATCCTCACTAAAGGACTCTATCGTCTTCATGAGATAGGATTTTCGGTCAGCATTCTGGTTTCCAGGTGTGTTGGGCTCTCAAGGGCTTTCTGTTGTGGGAGAATTGATTTCTGATCATTCAAAAGTATATTGGCTTCTGTTGCTTATGACCTTTTTCTTGTGTTCCATGATCTGGTTATCTCAGCTGTTAGTTGGCCTTAGTGACTTTGTCTGGAGCCTGCCTCCTGTGTCTTTTGATTGCTGCAAGGTTTCTTGGAGACCTGTAGCCCTGGCCTGTAAAAGATCTCCTATAAAGCCTTCAAAATGTGGGGTCGTCTGTCCTGGGTACAGCAGATCTCCTGGGAGGTCATCAGACTGTAGGGTCACTGGGGGGTAGATAATTTGATTGTTCTTCCCAGCAGGAAGGGATATGTTTTTGATAGTGGCCTAACCCTCCTGTAGGCCTATATGTCAGCACTCCTGTAGACCTGCTTTCCTGTTTTCTTTCAGCTGGTTCTGGGAACAGAGTGCTCTGTTCTCAGTTATATAAGCACTCCTGGCAACTGGATTTTAACTCTTGAAGGAGACAGGAACCAGAAGGGTCCTGCCCCTGATTGCTCCTGGAGTTTGAGCAGTGGGAATAGGTCCCATGTCTTCTGAGCTCTAAATCATTCCTAGAAACTGTGGTTATTTAGGAGGGTACCTGACCTGTTGCCTGTGTATAACAGATTTCCTCTGAAGACTGTGAAGTCTTCAGAAGGACAGAAAATCTGATGATGTACTCTGTAGGATGATTGAAAAATCAATTTTTTAAAACCCAACTGTGAATAATGAAAATTAGTGATATTTATGTAATATTATTGCTGTTTATTACAGGTTTGTGAAAATTCTATTCTGGTTTGAAGTGCTGAGTGTCAACTTCAAAGATTTACAATGTACTTAAGACCTCCTACTGTGAAGTCTTATCTGAGAAAGTTAAGTTATGTCATTAAATTACCAATTAAGCACATGATTGAGAATAGAGAGGTTATTTTCTTTTTAGTAATCCAAACAGGTTTACAAATGTCTGTGTTATGGCGAATAAAGGCATCCATAGCATGAGATTTGAGGCTGTGATTCAATGAGCTCTGAGAATAGAAGAAATTGTTCAGACCTGAAAAAATAATATTCCAAAGCAAACAAAGACAATTTTGTGACTATCAAAGATACCCTCCACATAAATTAATGTTTTCTATGACTGTAATTTGAATTAAAAATATAAATCAAATTAGTAGCAGAATGCAAATATCTATTTGACTTAAAAAGACATTAAGTATTCACATGGATATTAGCTCTGAAGATAATTATAACCATGTTAAAATGCATAGAAACAATGAATGTTGGTAGATAGTAAGGGACTAGGAGGAAAAATTGATCTGATTAGAAACAGGAAATAGATTATATTGCTATTCATAGATGGGGATGATGGAATGAATGTTCAAGTGGGGAGGGGAAAGAAAATGGTGTTGTAGAATGGAATACAGGGAGAGACAATTAAAATTAAGGGATCCTTGATTGGTAGCATGAAAACCTAATACAGTAGAAACACTCTAAAAATATTCATAAGTGAATGAGCTTGGGGACTCTTATAGAAGTATTGGAGGAAAGATTGTCGGTCCTGTAGGTGATAGGGGCTTCACAGGAAGACCAACAGTGTCAATTAACCTGGATCCTTGGGGCTCTTAAAATCTCAATCATCAATCAAAGAACAAACATAGGACATCCATTCAAAAATATATTTGGCCTTCATGCATATACGTGGCAGATGTGCAGCTTGGTTTTCCTTCGTGTGGGTCCAAAACAAGTGGAATAAGGGCTATCCCAAAAGATGTTGTCTGTATCTGGGGTATATTTTCTAGCTGGGGTGCCTGTCTGGCCTTAGTGGGGGAGAAAGAACCTAACCTTGCAGAGACCTGAAGTGCCAGGGTCAAGGAATACACAGAGGGATGTTACCCACTCAGATGAAAAGGGGGGAGAAGAAAGGATTATGGGATAGGGTGACTGGGAGCAGATATAAATTGAATATGTAAAAAAATAAAATTAAATTAAAATATTCATAAATAATGTCATGGTAAATTAATTCACCAAATGACAAAGGAGACAGAGTCACCAAATAAAGCCCACATGACTGGGATTAGGAAACTTATAATGAAAATTTTGGCCCAGACCGTTGCCAAGATTATAGATTGTTGTCCATAAACTGAGAGGGATGCCTCAGTGCTGAAGATATACAACTCCTCACTTATTGAAATGATGAGACAGAGCCTATATAGAGCCTTCATTTATATTTTCCATCATCTCTGGTACACCCTTTCAAAAGAGAAACATGAACACAAAGCTAGTCAAAAACTATTTTTTTTCTTGGTACAAGAACATTTTTCTTCCATTTTCATTAAATTGGGTATTTCTTAATTTCATCCACTATGGTGAGCTGTCTGTAAAATATGTTAGAGCAATGGTGGCACAAATCTTGTTGGAGCGACAAACCAGTAACTGATTTGACTTAAACCCCAATCCATGAGTTGCAACAAATATCTGACAAAGCTTGAGTGACCAAAAAGTAGAGATTATGTAGTCCAGGATCCTAGAGCAAAACCCAGCAATTTAAGTTTAAGAAAAGAAAAAAAATGTAATTTTAAAATGAATTCTAATGAATCTCTACTAAACTTAAAAGGGAGTGTTTGGTGCCTTTTTATAAAATTTTTCACATTTCAAATGTTATCACATTTCCTGGTTTCCTCTCTACAAACTCCCTACCCCACCCCTTTAACCTGCTTCAATGACAGTGTTCTGCCACACAGCCAACAACTCCTATCCTCACTGCTCTTGCATTTTTTTAAAAAAATGTTTTAATTGGATTTTTAAAAAATTTACATGTCAAATGTTATCCCCTTTCCTGGTTTCCTGTCCATAAACTCCCTTTCCAATTGCCCTCCCCCTTCTTGTGTGAGGGTGTTTCACCGTCCATCTACCCACCCCTTCCCAACACCCAGCCCTGATATTTCTATACAATGGAGGTTTCAGCCTTGACAGGACCAAGGACTTCTCCTCCCATTGGTGCCCAAAAAGGCCATCCTCTGCTACATATGCATCTGGAACCAAGGTTCTGTCCATGTGTATTCTTTGAATGGTGGTTTAGTACATGTGAGCTCTGGTTGGTTGGTGTTGTTGTTCTTATGGGGTTGCAAATCCCTTCAGCTCCTTCTATCCTCCAGTGGTGACCGATTCTCAGAAAAATGGTTGCCTGCGAGCATTCACCTCTGTATTTGTCATGCTCTGGCAGAGAATCTCCAGAGACAGCTACATCAGGCTCCTGTCAGCATGCAATTCTTGGCATCAGCATTATTGTTCAGGATGTTTGGTGCATGTACTTATATGGGCTGGATCCCCAGATGGGGCAGACTCTGAAGGATCATTCCTGCACTCTTCTCCAAACTTTGTCTCCATATCTCCTCCTATGAAGATTTTTCTTCCACCTTCTAAGAAGAACTGAAGCATCCACACTTTAGATATTCCTCTTACTGAGCTTCATGTAATTTGTGGATAGTATCTTGGGTAATTCAAGCTTTTGGGCTAATATCAATTTAGTGAGTGCATTCCGTGTGTGGATTTTTGTGATTGGGTTACCTCACTCAGGATGATATTTTCTAGTTCCATCCATTTTTCTATGAATTTCATGAAGTCATTTTTTTAAATAGCTGAGTGGTACACTACTGTGTAAATGTACCACATTTTCTGTTTCCATTCCTCTGTAGAAGGATATCTGGGTTCTTTCAATCTTCTATTATAAATAACAATGCTATAAACATAGTGGGGCATGTGTTCTTGTAAAATGTAAGAGCATCTTTTGGAAACATGACCAAGAGTAGTATAGCTGTGTCCTCAGGTATTGCTATGTCCAATTTTCTGAGGAACCACCAGACTGATTTACAGAGTGCTTGTAACAACTTGTAATTCCACCAAAAATGGAAGAGTGTTCCTCTTTCTCCACATCGTGGCCAGCTTCTGTTTTCACCAGAGTTGTTGATCTTACCATTTTGGACTGATGTGAGGTAGAATCTCGGTTGTTTTAATTTATATTTCCCTGATGACTAAGGATGCTGAACATTTTTTAGGTACTTCTAAGCCATTTGATATTCCTCAGCCAATAATTATTTGCTTAGCTCTGTACCCCATTTGTAATAGTGTTTTTTGATTCTCTGGAGTCTAACTTCTTCAGTTCTTTATATATTGGATATTAGCGCTCTCTCAGATATAGTATTTATAAACATCTTTTCCCAATCTGTTGGTTGCTGTTTTTGTCCTAATGACAGTGTCCTATGCTTTGCAGAAGTTTTGTAATTTTATGAAGTCCCATTTGTCAATTCTTGATCTTAGAGCATAAGCCATTGGTGTTCTGTTCAGAAATTTTTTCCAGTGCCAATGTGTTCAAGGCTCTTCCCCACTTTCTCTTCTACTAGTTTGAGTGTTTCTGGTTTTATGAGAGGTCCTTGATCCACTTGGAATTGACCTTTGTACAGGGCAATAAGTATCGATCAATTTGCATTCTTCTACATGCTGAGTTCCACATGAACCAGCATCATTTGTTGGAAAATGCTACCTTTTTTCTACTGGTTGGTTTAGCTTCTTTGTCAATGATCAAGTGAACATAGGTGTATGAGTTCATTTCTGGGTCTTCAATTCTATTCTGTTGATCTACCTGCCTGGCTCAGTACCAAAACCATACACTTTTTATCGCTATTGTTCTGTAATACAGCTTGAGGTCCAGGATGGTGATTCCCCTAGAAGTTCTTTCATTGTTGATGATAGTTTTTGCTATTGTGGGTTTTTGTTATTGCAAATGAATTTGCAAATTACTCTTTTTAACTCTATGAAGAATTGAGTTGGAATTTTGATGGGGATTGCATTGAACCTGTAGATTGACTTTGGCAAGGTGGCCATTTTTACAATATTAATCCTGCCAATCCATGAGCATGGGAGATCTTTCCATTTTCTGAAATCTTCTCCATTTCCTTCTTCAGAGACTTGAAGGTTTTGTCATACAGATCTTTCACTTGCTTCATTAGAGTCACACCAAGGAATTTTATATTATTTTTGAATATTATGAAGGGTGTCATTTCTCTAAATACTTTCTATGCTTGCTTATCTTTTGAGTGGAGGAAGGCTACTGATTTGTTTGAGTTAATTTTATATCCATCTAATTTGCTAAAATTAATTTTCAGGCTTAGTTCTCTTGTGGAACTTTTCACATCGCTTAAAATGTATACTATCAAATCTTCTGCAAATAGTGATAATTTGACTTCTTCTCTTCCAATATGCATCCTTTGATGAACTTTTATTGTCTGTTTGCTATGGCTTGGACTTTGAGTACTATATTGAATAGGTAGGCAGAGAGTGGGCAGCCTTTTCTAATCCCTAATTTTTGTAGGATTGCTTCAAGTTTCTCTTCATTTATTTTCATGTTGGCTACTAGTTTTCTGTATATTACATTTACTATGTTTAGGGATGGGACTTGAGTTCCTGATTTTCCATAGACTTTTAACATGAAGAGGGGATGCATTTTGTCAAATACTTTCTCAGCATCTAATGGGATGATAATGTTTTTTTTTTCTTTGAGTTTGATTACCTGGTGGATTATATTGATGGATTTCCACAATTGAACCATCCCTGAATTCTTGGGATGAAGACTACTATATCATGATAGATGATCACTTTGATGTGTTATTGGATTCAGTTTTCAAGAATTAATATTGACTATTTTTGTGTTCATTCATTCTTTGTGTAGTTTGTTTTGTTTCTATTTGGTTGATTTCAGCCCCAAGTTTGATTATTTCCTGCCATCTACTCCTTCTGTGTGTATTTGTTTCTTTTTATTGTAGAGCTTTTAAGTATGCTGTCAAGCTGCTAATATATATTCTCTCCAGTTTTTATTTTTTCTGGAAGCACACAGAGCAAGAGTTTTCCTCTTAGCAATTCTTTTATTGTGTCCCATAAGTTTGGGTATGTTGTGCCTTAATTTTTATTAAATTCTATAATGTCTTTAATTTCTGTATTTATTTCTTCTTTGATCAATTTATCACTGAGTAGAGCCTTGTTCACCTTTCATGTGTATGTGGGCTTTCTGACTTTTTTATTGTTACTGAAGACCAGCCTTAGTCTGTGGTGACATGATTGGATGCATGGGATTATTTCAATATTCTGTCTTCTGAGCCTTGTTTTCTGACTGATCGTATGGTCAATTTTGGAAAAGGTTCAATGATGGGCTGAGAAGACGTATATTATTTTGTATTACAATAGAATGGTCTATAGATATCTGTTAAATCCTTTTGATTTATAATTTCTGTTAATTTCTCTGGATCTTTATTTAGTTTCTGATTCCATCATCTCTCCATTGCTGAGAGTGGAGTGGTGAAGTCTTCCGATATTTTTATGTAGTTGCAGTATATGCTTTGATGTTTAGTAAAAGTTCTTTTATGAATGTGTGTGCCCTTGCATTTGGAGCATTCAGGATCAAGTGCTCATCTTGGTTGATTTTTTTCCTTTCATGAGTATGAAGTGTCATTCCTTATTTTTTATAACTTTTGGTTGAAAGTTATTTTATCTGATATTAGAATGGTACTCCAGCTTGTTTCTTGGGACCATTTGCTTGGATAATTGTCTTCCCAGCCTTTTACTTTCAGGTAGTGCTGTCTTTGTTACTCAGGTGTGTTTCCTGTATGAAGCAAAATGCTGGGTCCTGTTTAAGTATCCAGCCATTTATTCTATGTATTTTATTGATGAATTGAGTCCATTGATGTCAGGTGATATTAAGGAATATTGTTTTCCTGTTATTTTTATTGGTGGAGGAGGAATTGAGTTTGTTTGGCTCTCTTCTTTTTGTGTTTGTGCAAAAGGATTATTTTCATGTTTTTTCTAAGGTGTAGTTTCCCTCTATTTTTTTGGAGTTTTCCATTTATTATCCTTTGTAGGGCTGTATTTGTGGAAAGATATTCTGTAAATTTTGTTTTGTCATGGAATATCTTGGTTTCTCCATCTATGTTGAGAGTTTTGCTAGATATGGTAGCCTGGGCTGGCATTTGTGTTCTCTTAGCGTCTGTATGACATCATCCCAGGATCTTCTGGATTCATAGTCCCCAGTAAGAAGTCTAGTATAATTCTGATAGGACTGCCTTTATATGTTAATTGACCTTGTTCTCTTACTGCTTTCAGCATTATTTCTTTGTCTTGTCCATTTGTTGTTTTGACTATTACATGATGGGAGAAATTTGTTTTCTGTTACAATCTATTTGGAGTCCTGTAGACTTCTTGTACTGGAAAGATTTTTTTTTCTTTTGGTTAGAGAAGTTTTCTTCTATAATTTTGTTGAATATATTTACTGGTCATTTAGTTTGGGAATCTTCCCTCTCCTCTATACCCATTGTCCTTAGGTTTGATCTTCTCATTGTGTCCTGGATTTCCTGGAAGTTTTGGGTTAAGGGCATTTGAGTTTTACATTTTCTTTGATGGTTGCTTCAATATTTTCTATGATGTACTCTGCCACTGAGATTGTCTCTTATATCTCTTGTATTCTGTTGTTGATCCTTGCATGTATACTCCTGATCTCTTTCCTGGGTTTTCTATCTCAAGGGTTGTTTCCTTTTGTGATCTCTTTATTCTCTTTATTTCCATTTTTAGATGCTGGGTAGTTTTATTCAATTCCTTAACCTGTTTGGTTGTGTTTTCCTGTAATTCTTTAAGTGATTTTTATGTTTATTCTTTAATCCCTTCTACTTGCTTAACCGTGTTATACTGTATTTCTTTAAGGGGATTATTTATGTCCTTCTTAATGTCTCCTACCATTGTCATGAGATGAGATTTCAAATTCAAATCTTGCTTTATCTGGTGCTTTAGGATATTAAGTATTTGCTTTGGTTGGAGAACTTGCCTCTGATGAGGCCAAGCAGTCTTAGTTTCTGTTGCTTTAGTTCCAGCACTTGCCTCTTGCTATCTGGTTTTCTCTGGGGTTAGCTGGTCTTACTCTCTCTGAGAGTGGCTTGACCCTTATATAAGCCTGTGTATTAGCACTGTTAGAAACTGGCTTTTTCTGAGTGGCATCTGGCAAAAGAGAGCTGTCTCACAGGCTTAGCTCTGGGCAGAGGAAACCAGAAGTAACCTGTTCAAGATTGCTTCTAGGTTCCTGTGTCCAGAGTGCTTCAGGAAGGTTCCTCTTGGGCCTGGAGTGTGAGAAGAAGTGGTAGTCTCCCCTGTGTTCTCAGGATTTCCGCCACTTCTGAGAGTCCTGTTCTCTCCCACCATGGGATCTGGGTACAGAGAGCTGTGGAACCAGGTCAGCTCTGGTCACAGGGGGAAACCAGAAGGATATATTCACACACTGCTCCTGAGTTCTTATGTCGTGAGTGCTCCAGGAGGCACCCCCCGGAGCAGAAGTAATTGTCTTACCTCTGCTATAAGTTGTGTCAGCACTACTGGGGACTGGCTTTCAGCTTTGGGAACAAGCAGAGACCACAAGCATCCTGTCCCTGACTGTTCCTAGATTCCTGTGTCCAGGGGACTCCAGACTGGTTCCTTTTGGGCCAGAAATGTGTGCAGAAGTGGTAATCTCACCTTTGCTCTGAGGATTGTTCACACTTCTGAGAGTCCAGCTCTCTCCCCAGGGGATACAGATACAGATAACTGTGGGACCAGGTCAGCTCCAGTCACAGGTGGAAACTGGAAGCCCTAGTATTTTTTTCTACACCAGAGCATCATTCTTCACAGATCTAAGATCCTCCCCTTCCATTGATGCTTCAGATCGCTCAGTCCTTCCCCTAACTCCTCCACTGAGGTACATGTGATGAGTGCAATATTTGACCTTGATCATCTGCATCTTTATTGGTCAGGATATGGCATACCCTCTCAGCAGATAGCTGTATCAAGCTCCTGACAGCAAGCACTTCTTTGCATCAGTAATAGTGTCTTGGTTCGGTGTCTGCATATGGGATTGATCCTCAGGCGGGGCAGTGTCTGGTTGGCCTATCAAGCCTTTTCTTTCAACAGAAAAGCTCTATATCCTACAACAGCTGGGAACAAATATAGAGACCTTCCTGCCAGACTTTAGGTAAAGAATGGGCGTTCTCTATCGCTTTGCCCTAAATGGGATGTCTTCCTCACATCCTTTCCCTCAGAGCTCAGGAAGTCCCAAAGTTGGGGAGACAAAGAAAAAAGAAGAACAAGAAAAATGGAGGAAACCAAGAAAAGAAGGTCTTGTAAATCCACATGAGCAAAATTCATTAACTCACAGCGTCCAAAAGATCATGGAAATGGGCTGTTTGGATTTGCACCTATGAGTATATATTATGGCTCCCAGTTTACTGTTTCATGTGGTTCCTATATGTGCAAATAAGTGGGTGACTCTTTTGTCTACTCTTGGGCTCTTTTATTTCTGATGACTTGTTTTATCCAAATTTTATGTGATACTTTTTGTTTTATGTTATATTTCGTTTTGTTATTAAATATGAATGAATGAACAAATGAACAAATGAATGAATGCCTAGTTGGTAGGGTAAATGTTACAACTGAACTGTTCAACATCTATTGGGAGAGATAAAATTAGTTTTTGGCAATAGAATGAAACTGGTAATATCAGCCATTACAGCATAGCATCATTGTCAGGAGTATTTGACAAACATATCTTTAGACTCCACAGATGTGTTTGTGTGTGTATATGTGTGTGTATGTGTATGTGTGTATGTGTGTGTTCTTCTATTTGGTATACTTTATATGGTTAAGAAAATGGAAGATCAAGCCATGTTAATTATTAGCATGCTTGTAATGTACCAAATATTTATTACATTTTTTTCTGCCTACCTCTCTCGGTCCTTTCTGGAATTTAAGGGAGATAATTTCAGAATCAAAATGTCTTCAACACCCCATTTTTGGCTGTTTTTGTGTCAAGTTGATGCAAGCTATATTCATCAGAAAGGAAAGAGCCTCAGTTGTAGAAATTCCTCCATGAGTACAAAGAAACATATACAGAAAAGACAAGTGAAAGAGCTAGTCATGGCCAAACCAGACAGCCATAGGAGATGTCTGAAACAGATGGCTTCTAGGGAAGGACGTAATGGGAGGCCTTGAAGATAGACAGCAACCAAGCTTGAGAAACCGAAGGATAGAGGAGAAACCTACCAGCTTCCTTGTTGATAATAAGAGCTCAGCATTCTGTTTGCTAAAACCTGAAGACAGTTTCTTTTAAGAGCCGTTGAGCCCAAGGGAAAACAAGAGTTAAGCAATATCTATAACACAAGATCAATAGACAGCTGACTTGGAACTTTCTGCCAAAGTCATGAGTGAGTGCAATAAACAGCAAAATTGAGTAAATACCATTTATTTATAGATAACAATATCTTTAAATAATTTATGCTTTGGCTCATTAAATGTTATTTAACTAACACATTATTGTATACCTTAGAATAATGAGAATGCAATATTAGTTGTAGAGAGCTGGGTTGTTTTAAGGAAATGGTGCCTCCCTCAACAGGTTTAATGTAAAAGTTGTCAAAAAGGATCTAGGAATCTAAAAGCAGTTAAAACTAGCAGTTGTATTATTGTTAAATCTGTTTTTATACCTAGACCTTTAATAGATAATTTTGTTGGGTACAATTGATACAGTGGGCAGTTTTGACATTACAGAACTTGGAATATGTCTTTCCAGACCCTTGTTTCTTTAAATGTTTCTATAGAACAATCAGGTATTATTAGTCTGGTGGTCCTGTCTATATAAATCAGTTAATTACTCTTCTCTTGCTGTTTTTAATACACTTTCATTGTTCTGTGCTTTAGTGCTTTAATTATGACATATCATGTTATGTTTCTTTTCTTGTCCTTATCTTTCATGTTCTGTAGGTTTCTTTTTCTCTTGCATGTTTTATTAAATATTTAGGATTTTCAGATCATATGCCCTTGTTGCACTCAGCTTTCAGTTCTTCCAGATCCAACACCACAAGTGTGGCTCCCACAAGAAAAAATAAAAAAAGGAGGAACAGGGGGAGGAGGAGGAGGAAGAGGAGGAGGAGAAGGAGCAGGAGGAAGAGGAGGAAGAGAAAGAGAAGAAGTAGTAAGAAAGAAAAAAAGAAAGAAAGAAGCAGCAGCACAAGAAGAGGAGGAGGAAGAGGAGGAAGAGGAAGAGAAGGAAGAGGAAAATGACAAAACAAAAAAACAAAACGTAAGTCAAGGTAAAACTTCCAGTAATCATTCTCTTAAGAAAATAGAGCTTTTTCCCACCTGTTACCTGCCAGAGGCCCACAGTTGTGGAGAACTACACTTTAGCACCATTATAAAAAATTCTGAGTTATTTTCAATTTTCTATCTGATGTTACACTGGACATGGGGCAGTAGGGTTTGTCACCCAAACTTTCTGTATTCTCCTTTCTAAATTATGAGTCTACAGTCATCAGTGGCACTACAAAGGTAGCTTGCATACCCTTTACAGTCAGGAGGAACACAATTAGTAGACTTCCACATGATAGCATGAAGCACAGAAATCCATTTTCTGCATTTTACATTTTCTGCAGCATTACCACATGCCACAGACCTCAGCATGGTCTCCAGTAGCATGGCTTAATGTATCTTATTTTTTGCATCTCTTTTTTATGTTTAGTTTTTTTCTTCTATGATTTTTGTTGAAACATTTTAAATGCCTTTACTGTGTTATTTTTCTCTTATACCCATAATTAAAATACTGTTTTTTATATTTTTTAAATTTATTCTTGTTTAATATAGTGCATTCTGACTATAGCCCCTTCCCCTCTTCTCCCATTTCTCCCCACCCATCTCACCCCACCTCTTCACTCCTCCAGGTATTTTCAGAAAATGACATCCCAATAGATATCAATAATATGCGTCACATCAAGTTGCAGTAAGATTGTTATTTCCTCCTATTAAGTCTAGAGAAGCTAATCTAGTAGAAAAAGGCAGGGGAACAAAAGCAGGCAAAGGAATCAGACGCAGTCACTGCTCCCACCATTAGGCGTCTTCCATGGAGACCAGTCTACACAACTGTAAGATACAAAACCCATCCAGGCTCCTTGGTTGCCAGTTCAATATAGATAAGACACTGTGTCCCCAGGTTTTACTTGGATGGTGTCTTTGGCCAATATGTCTCCTACAATCCCTTCCCCTTTATTTGCATAGGATTCCCTGAGATCTGCCTAGTATTTGGCCACAGGTCTCTCTGTTTCCAGCAATTTATGGATGAAGCAACTCTGATGATATCTGAGCAAAGCACCAATCTATGAATATAGAAGAATATCATTAAGAATCACTTCATTGCTAGCAAGCGCAAGGCCCTGGATTTGGTCCTCAGCTCCGGGAAAAAAAAAAGAATCACTTCATTGAATTTTTCTATTTTTTTCTGCTACTCATTTTGGTTATAATCTTTATCTCTAGCCCATACAGCCTCTGTGTCCTAGTCCTCAAACAAGGGCAGTGGAGTGTGAGGAGCTGCTGCTCATTGCATTGATCTCAGGCTAGACTAATCATTAGTTACTCACTCCCACAATTTCTGCACCACCTTTACCCACACACATCTTATATTCAGGACAAATTGTAGGTTGAAGGTTTATAGCAGGGTTGGTGTCCTAATATCTCTCCACTGTAATTCATTTCTGCTCACAAAGGATGATTGATTCAAGTTCCATATTCCCATTGCTAAGAATTTTGGCTAGGGTAACCCTTATAGATTCCTGGGAGTTTCCATTGTACTAAGTTTCTAACTCACTCCTCAATTGTCACCTGATACCAGGTGTCCCTCCCTATACTCAGTCCCTCTATCCTCCCCCACACCTAATCCCTCCTTTTCCCATTCCTACCTTCACTCTAACCAAATCTCTTCTATTTCCTTTTCCCAGAGATATGCATATGTCCTGCCATGATCAACCTTTGTTAACGTCTCTGGTCTCTGGATTTCAGTATGTTAATCCCTAACATTCCAGATAATATTCACTTATAAGTGAGTACATACAACATTTGTCTCTTCAGATCTGGGTTGATGTCATTCAACATGACTTAATAATTCCACTTATTTGATGGAAACTTTCATGATGTTATATTTTGTAACAACCGAATTATAGTAGTCCATTGTGCAAATATACCACATTTTCTTTATTCTTTTTCAATTGAAGGACATCTAGTTGGTTTTCAGTTTCTAGTAACTGCAAAAAAGGTTTCTATAAATGCAGTTGGATGAATGGCATTTTTACATATGCCTAGGAGGAGGGCTGTAACTGGGTCTTAAAGTCATTATTTTTCTATCCTTTTGATAAGGATAGAACCATATTGATGTCCCAACTGACTGTATAATTCTGGAAGGGATGCAGGACTCCTCCCCATTGCTTCACATTCTTGTTTGCATGAGCTATCACTTCTGTGTTTGATACTAGCCAGTCTGACATGTATAAGATTAAATCCCAAAATCATTTGATTTATATTTTTCCTGATGGATAAAGATGTTGAACATTTATTTAAGTGCTTCTTGGACATTTTATATTCTTCTTTGGGAATTCTCTATTTAGATATGCATTCAATCTTTAATTAAATCATGTAGTTTTGTGATATATATAGTTTCTACAGGTTTTTGTATATTTTGAAATTTAGTCCTCTGTCAGAGTACAGTTGGTAAAGTTTTCTTCCCATTCTGTAGGGGCCATTTTGTCCATTTGATGGCTTCCCATTTGCCTTACAGAAGATTTTCAGTTTTACAATGTCAGTTTTATTAACTATTGATCTTATTTGATAAAATATTGATATTTTGTTCAGGAAGTTGTTTACTGGACCAGTGCATTGAAGGACAAACTCTATTTTCTCTTCTATAAGGTTTCCTTTATCTGGCTTTATGTTGAGTGTTTTGTTCTGTGTGGACTTGGATTTTATGTTAAGGCAGTCAATATCCAACTATTGTCCTTCTATTACCTGTAGACTTCCAGTTAGAGGAACATTTATTATTGAAGATGCTTTCATTTTTACATTGTATAATTTTGTCTTCCTTTTAAATAACAGATGTCCATAAGTGTGGATTTATATCTAGATCTTCAATTCAATTCCATTGATCAATTTGTTTGTTTTTATGAAAATAGAGTGAGGTACTTATTACTATCACTCTAGTAAATATTGAAATCAGGCAGAAGTTCTTTTATTTTACAGGATTATATTGTTTTACAAATCCTGGCTTTTTGTTTTGTTTGTTTTTTTATATGAACTTGAGTATCACTCTATCAAATTTGTAAAAGATTGTGTTGGGATTTTTATGAAGATTGTGTTCATTCTATAGAATGCATTTAGTAGGAGAGCCTCTTTTGCTATTTTATTCCTATGTTTTCATATCTTCTCCAATTCTTTTTCAAAGGTTTGAAGTTCTTGTCTTTTATTTACTGGGATCTATATCTATATCTATATCATCTATATCTATATATTTTAAACTGGGATATATTTTTATTATTTGTGACTTTTGTGAAAGATAGTTTTTCTCCATTATTTTCCACAGCCTATGTATTGTTTGTGTTTAGACACATTGCTGAAGGTGTTTATCAGCTTTAGGGGTACCCTTGTAGAATTTTTGGCATCACAGATCATTTGCAAATAACAACACATTTCAGTTTGTTTCTCCTTGATCCCCTTTACTTGTTTTACTGCTCTAGCTAAAACTTCAAGTATCATATTGAATAAGTATGGACAGAGTAAACAGCCTTCTCTTGTTCCTGACTTTAGGAGAATTATTTTGTGTTTCGTACTATTGAATTTGATTAAGGTTTTCAGCTTGCTGTATATTGCCTTTATTGAGCTTAGTATAACCACTGTATCCCTGGTCACTCCAAGGGATGAATTGCCTTAGGGAGTGTAGGTCTATTTAAATTATTTATCTGATCTTGCTTTAACTTTTATAAATGCTATCTATCATGAAATTTTTCATATTATTTCATAGTTTCCAATTTTGTGGAGTAGTCATTTTTAAAATATGACCAATGATTCTTTGGATTTCAACAGTATCTGTTGTTACTTCCCCCTTTCTTTTCTGAGCCTGTTAATTTTATATTATTTCTATGCCTTTTATTTAGTTTGGATATTAGTTTGTGTGTCTTTTTGATTTTTTTCAAAGAACCATTTGTTTCATCATATTTTTTTGTATTTTTCTGTTTCTATTTTTATTGATTTCATCCCTGAGTTTGATTACTTCTTGCCTACTCCTCTTGGGTTTGTTTGCTTCTTTTTGTTTTAGAGCTTTTAGGTGTACTGTTCAATTATTAGCAAAATATCTCTTTAATTTACTTATGAAAGCACTTAGTGCTATGACCTTTTTTCTTAAAATTTATTTCATTGAGTTCCATAAATTTGGATATGTTGTAAAGTAACTTTCACTGATTCCTAGGAAGTTTTAAATTTCTCTTCTTAATATTTTTCCCTTGGCCCAATGGTTATCGAGTAGAGAGTTTTTAAGATTCCCTGAGTTTCTAAGCTTTTTGTTGATTTTGAAATGCAGCTTTAATCCATGATGCTATTATAAGATAAAGGGGGTTATTTTAATTTTCTTGTATCTGTTGAGTCTTGCTTTCTGACTAATTTTGAAGTTAATTTTAGAGAATGGCCCATGAGGTCCTGAGAAGAAAGTAAATGTTTTTTGTGTTTTGATGAAGTGTTCTTTAGATATCCTATAGATCCATTGAGTCATAATATCACCTAGTTCCATTATTTCTTAGTTTAATTTTTGTCTGGATGACCTGTCCATTGGTAGGAGTTGGGTGTTGAAATTCCACACTATTAATATATGGGGTTCAAGGTGAAATTTAAGCTTTGATAATGTTTCCTTTACAAATATAGATGTACTTGTTTTGGAGCATAGATGTTCAGAACTGAGACATCATCTTGATGGATTTTTTTATTCAATGAGTATGAAGTCTTTTCTTATCTTATTTGAATAATTTTGGTTGGAAATCTATTCACTAGATATTAGCAAGGCTACACAAGTAGTCCATTTAGTTGGAATTTTTTTCTGACCATTTACTTTGAGGTAATTCTATTTTTGTATATTGAGGTGTATTTCCCTGTATGCAGCATAATGATGGATCCTCTTTTAGCATCCATTCTGTTAGTCTATGTTTTTCAAGGAGAATCAAGTAAATTGATATTGAGAGATAATAGTGACTAGTGATTGTTAATTCATCTTGGTGAGGGTAATGTTGTGTGTGTGTGTGTGTGTGTGTGTTTGCTTCCCTTCTTTTGATTTTACTCTTTTGATTCATTGCTGGTATTTTCATGGGTGTCGTTAACTTCCTTGAGTTAAAGTTTCTCTTCTAGAATCTTTCTTAGAGCAGGATTCATGGATAAATATTGTATAATTTTCTTTTGTTATAGAATATCTTTTTATCCATTGATGGTGATTGAGAGTTTTGCTGGGTATGGTAGTTGAGGCTGTCATCTTTGGTGTCATATGGTTTGAAGACATCTATCTAGGGCCCCTTTTCTTTTATAGTACCCATTTAGAAGTTTACAATATCAATCCTAATAGACTTGCCCTTATATATTACTTGTCCTTTTACTCTTGAAGATTTAATATTCTCTCCATGTTCTGTACCTTCAGTATTTTGATTATTATGAGATCTGGGACCTTCTCCTCTGGGTGAGTATATTTGTTGTTGTGCAAACTTGTTGTACCTTTATAGACATTTCCTTCTTTAGATTAAGAATTTTTATATGATTTGATTAAAAATATCTTCTGGGGCTTTGAACTTGTAATCTTATTCTTCCTCTACTCCTATTATCCCTAAGTTGTTTCTTAGTGTCCCAGATTTTCTGTGTATTTTGTGACAGCAACATTTTAGATTTAAATTTTTTTCTTTTTTTATGGATGTATCAAGTTCTATTGTGTCTTATACATTTGAGATAGTCTCTATGTCTACTGTATTCTGTTGATAGTGCTTTCATCTGTAGTTTGTTAGTTTACCTAGATTTTCCATCTTTAGGATTCTCTCAGTTTATGTTTTCTTTATTCCTTCTATTTCTACTTTCATGTCTTGAACAGTTTTGTTTATTTCCTTTGTGTGTGTGTGTGTGTGTGTGTGTGTGTGTGTGTGTGTGTGTGTGTGTGTGCTTGTTTCTTTACTGGATTTCTTTAAAAGATTGAGTCTTTTTCTCTTTAAGAGCATCTATCATCTTCATAAATTTGGTTTTGAATTAGTTTTCTTGTGTGTCAGCTGTGCTAGGATACCCAAGGCTTACTATAGTAGGTCAGTTGGGCTCTGATGGTGTGTGCCATTTTGCCCTGGCTATGGTGATTTGTATTCTCATGCTGGCATCTATACTGCAGGGTTTGGGCTAGTTTTAGTTTTAGATACCAGTTTCTGAGTTTACTTTTGTTGGGTGGATGCTTCTGGATGTTGTATTTTTCTTTAATTTGTGCTTCTACTTGCCTAAATGGTTCTGGTCACCAAAAAGTTTTCCAGTCCTGTAAAGTGTCTTTGCTGGGGTTTTAGTGGCCTGTGTAACCTCTGGGAATTCAGGTGCTGGCATTGCCTATGAAGTTCTAAGATTCTGGGGACTACCTTGCTCTCTGGTGTTCCTAGTCGTATCTTGTCCTCCAAGTAAAACATAGTTATTATGTAGGAAGTCGAACCATAGGTTTCCTAATACTGGCATGGCGTCTGGTAGAGCAGGGGTTTCCTGTTGAAGAGTCAGACCAGGATATGGAGGTAAAAGGGGCAAATGTTGTTGGAGATAGCTGAGTTGGCTCTAAGAGTTGTAGATGAGGAATGGGTGCTGCCTTTCGTGGAATTCCTAGTACTAACATGTCCTCTAATAGAGTAGCGGTCTTCTGCCAGTGTTGTGGGCTTAGATATGAGGTAACTGTGGGGATGCTTGATGAGCAGTGTCCTTTTCCACATAATCCATCCCACTGGCAATGGTTTTTATTGACATTATTGTTTAGCTTTTTGGGTTTTTCATTTCTATTATAATTCTAGTTAGGCTTTTTTTTTCAGTAGTTCTATCTCTTTATTGAATTCTTTATTTATATCTTGAATTATCTTCTGCATTAGTTACAATTTAGCTAGTATAGACATTATAAGCAAAGCAATTTATAGGCAAAAGGTTTACATAAGTTTATAGTTCTAGAGGGTTCAGAGAACATACTGGCAGGTGGCAGGCATAGTTATTAGAGCAGCACTATAAAAGCATACATCTTGAATCACAGCTTGAAGTAGAAAGGAAACAATAAATGACATCAGTCTTTAAATTCTCAAAAACCACTTCCAGTAACACATTTCATCTAGCAAAATGACACTACTAAAACAGCACTATCAAAATGGACATAAGCATGAAATACCCAAGAGTATCAGGGACATTTCATTCAAACCAACATATGTTCCTTATTTCAATCAACTATATAGTTCTTCTGTACTTTATTCATGTCTTCTCTAAATTGTTTGAACAATTATTCTTTATAATTTTTCTGAAAGTTCATCAAAAGTGTTTGCAGTGGAATTAGTAATCAACTAGTAATTAACATATTATCTTGATTATTTTCATGTTGGTTCTTTGTTTTTACATTGTGGGTTTCTTTTTTTTTCTTTTGTCTTTTATTTCTTTCCTCTTTTTACAATATACATAACCTCCCTATTTTTGGAGGAGGTATTTATAGTATTCAGGTGAGTAATGATTCATATAGGGTTAAGCCATTATTTCTTCCTAATGAATGCTTGTATAAGACAAGAGTTCCTTTTTAACTCTTAATCTGAGATCAAGTATTTTTCTCTTCAACTAGGACTCCCTATCTGTGTTTAGAGCATCTTAAAGGCAATAATATAATTGCTATATTCCTCCCTTCTCTTTCTTTTCTCTAAAATCTTCTATATCTTCCACTCTCCTTCAAATACATGGATCCTTTCTTTATTAATTGTTATCAAATGTGAATATGTATACATATTTATACTTGTAATATAAGTGGTTCAGCACAATGTTCTGCATAATGTTACTTGTATATACATTTTACTACTAACCATATGCCAGTGGACAACCAACTGTTCTTTCTTGAGGAAGACTATCACTCTTGATCCCAGGTCTCCTCAGTTGTCCATAATATCTTATGTGTAACTGAGACATCATAGGCTTTGTCCTGTTAACTTTGAAATTATACCCACAGTTAAGTGTAGTCTTCATCCTTCATAATGGAAACTTCTCTTTGCAAGAGATAGAAACCATTGTAGAAAGCCACAACCAAATTAAGTCCAATCCTATAGGATACAGCTACAAAATGCTTCCACAGTTGGAACATGCCAGAAAAAGTAGTGGAAAGACTGTTAAAGTGAGAAGAGTATAGATATTTCAGTAAAATTTCATTTATTATCAATGTCAGAAGCTACATGCTTATAGTTTCATCAATATGACTACCCAAAGATGAGCTGAGTATGGATGGCATCAGTCTCTGTAAGTTCCCAGCTGTTCAGGTTAGATGACAATGTTGCTCTTCTTATGGAGTACCTATCTGCTCTAGTTCCTCAATACTCCCAACTCTTCCACAACAATGCCAAAGCTCAATATATTTGGTGTGGGTCTCTGTATCAATTTCAGTCAGCTGCCTGGTGGAGCCTCTCAAAACACAGTTATATTAACCTACTGCCTGCAAGCATAACAGAGTATCATTAATAATGTTATGAATTGGTTCTTGTCCATGGAATGGGTTTCAAGTTGGGCCAGTCATGGTTTGGTCATTCCACCAGTCCATGCTCCATATTTTTCCCTGTACTTTTTGTATGCAGGATAATAAGTGAGCTCAAAAATTCTACAAGAGAACTTCTACAGCTGATAAAAAAACTGTCAGCAGAGTGACTGAATATAAAAATACCTGAAAAGAAAATCAGTACCTTTTCTGTATACAGATGACAAATAAGCTGAAAAAGAAATGCAGGAAATAACACCCTTTCCAATAGCCACAAATAATATAAAATGTGTTAGTGTAACTCTACCTGTCTAAAGTGAAAAACATTTATGGCAATAACTTCATGTCTCTGAAGAAAGAAATTGAAGATATCTGAAGATGGCTTTCCATCTTCATTGATTGGTATGATTAACATTTGAAAATCTTATCAATCTGCAACTTCAATGCAGATTCTAACCCAATTCTTTACAGACCTTGACAGGGTAATTCTCAACTTAATATGGCAAACCATCTGAAACCATGAGGTCTAAAATCTTGTAAGATAAAAGAACTTCTGCAGATAATACTATCCCTGATTTCAATCTGTACTACAGAGAAACTGTAAGAAAAAAACTGCATGGTATTGGTATGTAGACTGACAGACCAGTAGAACAGAACTTAATACCCCAAATTAACCCAGACACTTACAATCAATCAATTTTGGCAAAGCTGCTGAAACCATTCAATGGAAAAAGAAAGCATCTTTCTCTTTATTTTTAATGCAAAGGGTTTATTTTTCTTTATCCTTTGGCTATTCCAGTTACCATCTGTTGTGGCTACTTGCTGTTGTGATAATGCTGTGTATGAAGACAGGGACATGTGATAGAGCAAAATTGGATAGGTTATTGATTGATAACACAAGTTATTTGTTTTTCATAGACAGACAGTATGTGGTCTTATGTTTTTGCTTAAAATTCTTATCACATTAAGGAGTCAATGAAAGGAATAGTCTTATTTGCTTTTGCTTTTTATAATGGTCAAGGAGACTATTCTGCTCTTTCCTTTCTTCAGTATTTTCTTTATTGATGTGAGCTATTTTGAAATTTAGTTTTACAAAACACTTATAAATTTATATGTGAAAGGTATTATAAAGAAAAAGAAATTTAGCAATGCTAATGCTAATAAGAGGACTTTGGTAAATTTTCCTTTGCAAAGGACCCAAATTATTTGTTTTCCTGTAATTTTGTTTTCTTTTAGAAATAAAAATGTAAAGACTCAAGGTAATATCTGACTTTCAGAGAAGAAATACAGAAGAAAAAGGCCATTTTGTAGAGGTTGCCACTACTTATACAATGAACCTTTTCCAGATAAAACAGATGATAGTAACTTTTTCATGAGAACAGAGCCATACAGATAAAAGTGTTGGACAAATGTCATTTTTTGAGCATAGTGCCTGACTTTATTTCTCCTGACTCTGCCTCCTGTGTGGTGGGGTTAGAATTTGTCCCATTATTCCTGGCTTTGCCTGTTTTATTGCTGGGGAATAAGTACAGGTCTTCACACATTTTATGCAGCTACTCTACTACCCTATTGATCTGTATCTTGAGCCCTAGATGCCATTTTACAAAGATGTATTTGTTTATTTATTTGTGATTCTATGTGTATGTGTATGTATGTGTTTAGGTGCACACTCTTTTCCATGTGCAGAGACCAAAAGAGAATGTAAAAGCAGCTGAATTTCCCTGCCATCCCTTTGTGGAAAATCTTGCCCTGAACCTGGTCCTTCAGATTTTTAAACATGGTTGGAAACCTTTAAATCTCATGAGTTTCCTATTGTGCTCTCCTCAGAGTTGGAGTTACAGATGGTTGTAAGACACTCCATATTTGGGTGACATTTTTTAACCTTATTTTCAATTATTAATTTTGTACTGCAGGGTTGTGGTATTGTCATTTCTATGGCTCATCACCAGGTTTTCTGTTTTCTAAGTATTTATCCTTCCCTACCTGCTTAAAGGCAATCTAGAATGTATCAGAGGTTGCTTTGCTTTATTGTTCTAATAAAGATCTGACAGTCAATTCCTGGAGCAGGAAGTAATCGGACTGAACCTCTGGGCACAGATAGTTACTCAGATAGAAGGCAGAAGCAGGGGAATTGAGAATGGATATGAGTGGGAACAGGCACAGACTAGAGAGAATCAGAGAGAGATAGAGCTAGCTATGTAGTAGGTTATGGGCTATAATGAGTAGGTTAAATCTAAGTGGTATCTGGGATATTGAACCAGCAAAAGCCTTAAAGCTTTAAACTGTAATAGAAGTCTTGTGACATTGTTTATATCATTGTCATATCAGCAAAAAGTTCCCCAATAACTGACACTCAACATAATTGGTGATGGAAAAGCCCACCAATATTGCAGAAAACAAAGAACATCTGGCATAAATGTCTGAGAGGACAGGAGATACCTAAGAGAAAACTGCAGAGGAGAAATTCACATGGGATCATCTCCAGAGGGAGCATCAGTTGTTTAAATTTGGCTGGTTGCCCAAAGAGATATGGGCATCCAGGAACTACAAGAGCCTCTGGGACAACAAATCACAGTAAGATACCCCAAAAGATAGTCTTAATTATATAGCAGACTCTTCCTGCATTAAAAAAATGGGAAACTACATGGGCCTGGCCATGGCAACAAATCTGCAAGAGTCACAGCATGAAGGGTGGACTGGAGGCAAACTTTCATGATGATGCCACAGGTAGATAGTGACACAAACAACTATTCTTGACCACACACAGAAGCTAACATCCTGGCAGAGCTGTGTGACTTCAGCAAGAGCAATTGACAGTGCTTAAAACACTTGCCAATCCACTGTTACATAAATAAAAGTAGGGGCCAAACAAAAATATAGTCAATAGTAACTTATGGGACACAACCACCCTATGTTGGACAGCTGTGAAATACCTGGGCTGCCCAAAACAAATTTTCCCCCAGGACTGGAAAGCTTTAGCACCAGCTGTACTAGAAACATGTTCTTAATTTCAATGGCTAATATGTTGGCAAGAAGCTAAAATTATGGAAATTTTTAATAGTTCTAAAGGTGTTAATATCATTGAAAATCAACTGGAAGAGAAAATAAAACAAACATAGGAGGCAGAGAGATGGATGGACCTGGATGGCAGAGGAAATTATAAAATTTGAACATGATCAGGTATAGTGGTAGAGGCAGGAGAGAAGCCCTGCAGGCCAGCAGAATGAATGTACACAGACAACCTCTGGAGGTAGGTAGTGGAAGAACCCTCTAGAAATTACCAGCAATCTGGGAGATGAGAGACTCCCAGAACTCAAAGAGAGGAACATTATATTGTCAACAGTGGGGAGAGGGAGCTTGTAGAGTCCACCTCATGTAGAAAGAGAGGGCATCAAGTGGAGGGATAGGTTTACCATCCTACAATCAAATACTCTGACTCAGAATTGGTCCTATCTAAATGAACTACATGGACAAAATGGAGAAAAGTCTAAGGGAAAGGTGGTCCAGTGACCAGCCCAACTTGGGATCTTTCTCAAAAGGAGGCTTCAAGGCTTGACACTACTATTGATGCTATGATCTGCTTACAAGCTGGAGGCTTGCATGGATGGTTGTCCTCTGAAATGTCCAAAAGCAGCTGACTGAGATAGATATAGATACTTATATCCAACCAATGGATTGAAGTTGAATTCACTTATGGTTGAATTAGGGAAAGGCTTGAAGAAGCTAAGAACAAGGGCAACCCCAAAGGAAAACCAGTACTCTCAAACAAGTAAGACCTCTGAAATCTCTCAGACACTGAGCCACCAAACAAACGGCATAGACTAGCTGGTCCTAGGCCCCCAGGCACATACACAGCAGATGACTGCCTGATCTGGCCTCAGTAGGAAAAGAAAAGTCTATCCATTGTGAGACAGAAGGCCCCAGGGAGTGGGGAATCATGATGGTTATGGGGAAATAGGGAAGTTGGAACAACCTCATTGAAACAAATGGAAGGAGGAATGGGATGAGAAACTTTGGCATGGCAAACTGGGAGGCAGGTAACTATTGGACTGAATAGAAAATAGAAGTTGTAAAATTTTTTCAAAGAGTCACAATTGTTCTTTTTATAATAAAATTCTATTACCTACTGGAAGTTACCCTAAAGGTTCTCTCATAATGGAATTTGATATGTTTCAGTTTGCAGAATTTGGGAAACTACAGTTTGTACATCACAATGTTGATCCACATTCAGATTTCTACTTTAAGTTCTGAAAAAACTGATTCTATAATTCCACATTTGTTGCAAATAAAGGTTATCATGGAGACACCCTTACAAATTAAGACTGAATACATCCTTGTAGATGAAGCCATTAAAATGAAATGGTTTTTCTACATATTACAACATTAAACATATTACATGTATGCCATGCAACCCAACAAGTCAAGCAGTTATAGAAAGTTTTAATCATACCTTAGAGGATATGCTTAATAAAAAGAAGGGAAATAAATGAACCCTCAGAAAGAATTTAAAATACATTATTAACTTCAATGTTTTTGAAGGCACATTATGCAGGAAAAACAGATGCTGAAGGAGACTGGATTATAGAAAAAATATAAAACTACAGAATTATGTCAATCTGTATACTTTAAAGATGTTTTAGCATCAGAAAGAAAGTCATGGACTGTGTTAAGTTGAAGAAGCGCTTGTTATCTATGATTCCACAGGTGATGAAAAACTATGGGTTTCATCAAAATTTATAAAAACCCTATATGAATAAGAGAAACATCCACATAAAGGGCATGACTCAAAGAAGAGACGCAAAAAAGACAGCAATGAAAAATACACAGAAAGATGACACCTCAAACTTGCATAGGGACAGCTCAACACACGGGCTGAAGAAGATCAGATCATTAATCAGAATAGCAGACTGGAAAGCACTGATGCTGAAATAGACATTTGCTGAAGGAATGCAATCATGAAAGATTATCACATCAACGAATCTTTATAAGGACATTAACACTGTTAATTAGTCAAATCACTACTTGTTTCTGTTGTAAAAGTTAAACTGTGTAGAACAAGCTTATACCTAAAAGGCAAAGATTTAGAGGAATTCTTATCAAGCTACATGGCTGCTCTGGTGAGAAATTGCATAAAAAGATCTTCTAAGTTTATAAATCTGACAACAATGCAGAAATACTCCAGATTATAATATGATATGAATGAAATACACACATGCCTTTAGTATACACCTTTATTTCCTAATAACGAAGGTACTATTTGTTTGTAGAAAGAAGCAGCCAGGTTTGAAAGTGATGAATAAATGAGAAGCAGACATAGTGATGAATCAGAAAAAGATTTGACAGCATGGATCAGAGATAAGACATGCTTAATTCTCATGCAATTATCACAGGAAAAAGAGGCTGATTAATTGCAATGGGAAAGGAAAGGTTAGATAGTGATGTGAGGTATATGTATAGCAATTTTACCGAGACGCTTTTTTTAAAAAAATTTTATTATATATTTCCTTACTTATACCTCAAAGGTTATTCCCCTTCCCAGTTTCCTGTCCATAAGCCCCCATCGCCTCCCCTCTCCCTCCCCATATGGGTATTTCCCCTATACATCCTCCTTATAGCCCTCCCCCATATTCTCCTGCACTGGGGTTCCAACCTTGGTAAGACCAAGGGATTTCCCTTCCACTGGTGCCCCAACAAGGCTATTCTCTGCTACATATGCAGTTGGAGCCCTGGTGGCCCATATATGTATACAGCCACCAAAACTAGATAAGATTGATGAAGCTAAAAAATTCATGCTGAAAGGGACCAGATATAGATCTCTCCTGAGAGACACATCCAGAGCATGTCCAATACAGAGGTCAATGCTAGCAGCAAACCACCGAACTGAGAATAGGACCCCCTTGGGGGGAACTAGAGGAAGTATTGAAAGGGTTGAAGGAGCTTGCAACCCCATAAAAACAACAATGCCAACCAACCAGAGTTTACAGGGACTAAAGCACTACTGAAAGACTATACTGAGACACTTTTAGAGAGAGAGGATGCAGAGAGAACAAAGTAGACACAGATGAAGACATAGTGAACAAGAGAATGAGAAGCCAGAAGACTAGAACATATTGGCAAAGTTAACAGGAGGCCAAGCACAGCAATTTAGTCAGGGACTATTAGAAAGCACATGTGTCAGTCACTTTGAAAGTTTAGATTGTATGGAGGATAGAAGCTTCCAGGCCTAGACATAGAGATAGTTATAACAGAGAAGCAATGCTCTGGGCTCAACCAAAGCTGTACACACACCTTGGGTAAGGTTCTCATCTTATCCAATCTTTTGAGAAAATATAAGTGATATTTATGTCTGGATATGCTTTTGCTTCTACAGGAAGTGAAAAGCAGTGGATTCTTTCAAAGTTAATAAAGATTAGATTTGACTGTGGTAGAATTTTTGAAAATCTTGATTGCTAACATGGCAGAAGAGGACCCCCCACATCAAAAAGGCAAAAACAAAAACAAAACAAGTGATGTAAATTCTGATGTCCCTGCATGGGGGGTACAGCTCAACGACAGGCTAAGAAGTGAACATCGTTGCATGATCAGTAAATACTATTGGCTACCTGGTTCTTATGGATTATTATTATATTCCATATTTTTGTATAGCATGGATGGTTATTGGTATTATGCTCTGGTTATACAACTCAAGTGGACTTGCCAAGTTGGTAGATTCCTTTCACCTCCTTGAACATAGAACAGAGAATAATTTTTAGCTGATTTTTGCACATTGCACATTCCATAAACATTTTAATGAAAAAATGCCCTACACTATTGCTTTTCATTTTTTTTTCAGAGCAAAACATACACAACAGAATATATAGCAAATAGGCCAGATGATTCCTCTTTACAGATTACCTAAATTGCTTTTTCCTCAAAACTTGTGTTCAGAACAGCTTCAAAGTAGCTAGCTTCAAATAATATAGCCTCACAGAATGCTTCAGCCAGGGCTTCAGGTAAACCTAGCACTTCCCTATGCCACAGAGCCTGGACAGCATACAAATCTGCCAGATCTCCCAGGACTTGTTTAATTTCCCAAATTTGTTAGGTTCTCCAAAGGATGCTATCATTCCCAAAGAGCAGGAAGTGATATAAAGACAACAATGCCCTCATTCCAGAGAGGTGTTGTGAATTTTTTGGGGGGGTTGGGTGGGGGTCATTCAATGGGTTATGGATTTGTGTTGTCATTTTAGGGGTTGGTACCAGTTGTTATTGGTCATGGTCAGGGAGGAAACCAAATAAAGGAGGTTATATTCTGGAATCACTTTTATGTCTTTTTCTTTCTCCCCTCTATCTTCCTTTCTCTTCTATTGAGTGTGAGAGGAGGGGAGAAAAGGGGGAAATGGATGAAAGGAGAAGGAAGTTTTAAAGTGATAGAAAAAATGTGGATCATTTTATTTAATTTAGATTAGAAAACAGCAGTAAGTCTCAAATATTTTAGATTGATATGAGTGTTTTTATGATGACAGAAATTTGTGATGGTATTTGCTACAACATACTGTATATATGATTAAACTCTTGCTTAAGGTATATGTGCATATACTACTCATTTAAAATATAATGTAACATTCTAGTCTTATCAAATCTACTATTATAAACTGTTTAGTATAATTAAGAAATGAAAGTTAAGTAATCACACATGTAATCATGTTAAGTACTAGTTTAGTTAATTATAGGAATAAGATTTATTTAGCCTCCTGTAGATATTTTCAAAGCTAAGCAAAAGCTAAATAGGTAAAAACAAACAACCTTGTTTTGTTTAGACACACCTCAGATAGATAGATGATCCTCACACATCCCAGACTTCTGCAGAATATAGCATTTAAGGTGTTTTAATAATAAAAGACCTTTCTGACAGAAAAACACTCCAGCTGTTGGCAGCACACCCAATCTTCTCATAAAAAAATGACTGACAGTGAAGAACCTCCACCTGGAGTTTGCTTCAATGTGACAAAGATGACCATGGGAGAGGGACAGAATTGCCCCTTACCATGACAGCTAGCAGGATGCTGTCAAATATTTGGACAAACGGAACACTGGGAAATCAATAACCCCACTTAGCAGAGAAAATACTTCAAAATTCCTGTTTCACATGAAAATGTGTCAGATTTTCTGGGCTTCATAACTGAAGGTGGAAGCCAGATCAATACAGAGGAACACTGGGTAAGAATAAGGTAGCCAGCATTCTCCAACTTTTCTTTAGATTTAGAAGCTGCGTCTTTGTACATCCCATATACTTTGGTAAAAATTTTTCTACACAGGTCTCTGATGAGGTTGAAGACTAAATAAATATAGTCTTTGTATTCCTTGTTAACAAATTCAGAGAAGAAAACTAACAAAAGAGACATATACAGGTTTATAAAGTTTTAAAGACATAAAACCTTAAGTTGTTTGAGATTTAAGAAAATGTTTTAGGATCTAAGCAGGGGCTTAAATGATAAGTGCAGGATGTGAATGTTAGAGGATATATAATGTTGAATAGTGATTTTAGGTTTACAATTTGGATTCACCAAGATAGTATAGTGGAGTATTTTCTCCAACAATGCTAAATGCAAATGGACAGGAAATTGTGAATGTTCTTCTTACCTGATAGCTCCAAGAATTGTTCTTATTATACATAGTTTATTGAAGTTGTAGATAAAGCTATTTCTTGGACAAAAATGGGAGATGATATTGTGACCTCTTTTATATAATATGAAGGTGTGTTTCTGTATTTTCAATTGTTTTTATATACTGGCAAGATTTTGATATTATCATTTCTATGAACCATCACCAGGTTTTGTATTTCGTACATTTCCAGCCTTCCTCATCTTCATCAAATCAATCTGGAGATGTATCAAAAGTTGTCTTGCTGCTGATTGGTTATAACACAGAGTTGACAGCCCGTAATGGCAGGAAGTACTAGGACAGAACTTCCAGGAACAGAAGTGATCCAGGGAGAAGCAAGCAGATGCAGGAATTCAATAGCAGATATGTGTAGGGTCAGACACATATCACACAGATAAGAGCAAATAAAACTATAGAGCTAGCCATGTGCTAGAATAGGTTGCATGCTATAATAATCAAATTAGGTATAAACAGTAGCTGGGAAATTGACTATCTTGGTTTGGGTTTCCATTGATGTGAAAAGGCACCATAATGAGGACATGCTTACATAGAACATTTAATTTGGGGCTGTCTCACAGGTTCTGATGTTAATCCATTATCATCATTGTGGGAAGCATGGCATCATCCAAGTAGGCATGGCAGTGGAGGATCTGAGAGTTCTATATCCCATTCCAAAGGCAAAAAAGAGAAAACTGGCTTTCAGCAAGTTAGGATGAATGTCTCTCAAAGCCCACCCCCACAGTAACACACTTCCTGTAACAAGGCCCCATCTCTTAATAGCACCACTCCCTGTACAAATCATATTCAAACCATAACTTTCCTCTTGTTGGCCTCCACAGGCATGTTCAAACACAAGTGTCCATGGGGAGCATACCTAGCCATAGCATAACCTGAGATACATTCAGTCCAACTTCAAAAGTTGCACAATCTAAAATAGCCTCAAAGGTGTTTTAAAAAATCATGGTTCAAATTCTATTCTGAGATTCATGCAGTCTCGTAACTGTAATCCCATGAAAAATCAAACTCAAAAAGCAGATCACATACTTCCAACAGGTTATACATTACCATTCTAAAATGCTATAGTGAGGAAACCTGGACAAAGGCAAGACCAAATTCCAGCTGGGAAAGCTCCAAATTCTGCATTCCCAAGTCTGACATCTGACTCCTTTCAACTTTGCTAACTGCAACACAAGTCTTTCTCTTTGGATGTTTCCCCTCCCTGTTAGTAGCTTTCCTCTACAGGTATCCCAAGTCTCTGGCATCTCTAATATCTTAGGGTATCCAAGGCAACTTCAACATTGCAGCTTCCTGTTAAAATGTCTGGGATGAATACATGAACTTTTGGACTCTTTCAAATGGCTTATCTCACTTCTCTAGTTCTGCCCTCTGTAGCATTCCAGGGTTTGGTTAACTCTACTCCATTTGTAACTGAGATTATTGGTGATCATCTTATGGTATCTCCACTATCCTGGTGTCTTCTGCTGTAAGTAGCTCTCACCAATATCTTCTCACAGGCTAACTTCATGGTGCCAAGCCTCAACTTTTTTGCAAGATCCTCTCAGTTCTGGGCCATCAACTGCAAGTGAGGCTGCACTATCGTCAATGGCCTTTCCTGGTCTCTCAGAGTGCCAAGCCTCAGCTCCTCTCGATGATCCCTTCATACCTTGAAAACAAGTACCACCTGAGTGATTCTTATACATTATCAAGTCCAGCTGCAGCATGAAGCACAACCTTGGCTATCTCTAGAACAAAGCATTTTTGTGCTTTCGGGAAACACTTCCCAGAAGTGTTTCACTTCTGTCACGCTGGTTTCTTCTTAATCACAGATGATTACTTAGATACAGCTAACTAGCATCAATTGTTGCAGCTACAATGTCTTAACTTGCCTATAAAGCCACAGCCACATGGTCAAAGCTGCTGATTCCTGCTGTTTGTTGGTACTGCAATGTGCCCCTCCTTGTTCTACTATATCTCTGCCAGCTTTATGTATTTGATGATTTTGTTCACTACCTAAGTTTGGCTGTCCATGAGTTTTCTCTCTAGATCAGGCTGATGACCTTGAACTCAAATATCTCCATGGCTTTGTTTCCTGAATACTAGGGTTAAAGTTGTGTACTACCATGCCTGTATATAAGGCATGACCACTATTTCTCAAGATCTTGATCAAATTATGTGTCCCCCATTTCTGAATTGTAGTTGATACCAGAATAATAGTCCCAGTAAAAGCAATAACCAGACTATGATAATACCTGGATATGACTATTCCTCATTCAATGTCAAATGCATAAATAATAATCTTGGCTGGGTTTGATGTTGCCCCAAATCACTATTCCTTTGATATATTTATCTCCTTGAATACAGAATTTAATACCATTACATTTCCTGATAACCTTTTATTACTTGAATTTCATATTTTGTATTTTTTATTTCTAACATTGCTATGCTTCCTCAAATTGTTCTTCATAAGATCAAACCATTTAGATTAAGTATAAAGTGGATTGTTTTGAGACCTCCTTTGTCCATGCAATAAATTTGACTCTGATCACCTGACCCTAAGGGTTACTCTTCAGACAAGGGCAAAAAAGCAGCCACATTCTTCAGTACACTATCACAAGAACAGTCTCTTATCCACAAACTAATATTTTTGTTCTCTAAAGCCTCTATAGCCAAGCTTCCACAGTTCAAATCACTCTCAACCACAAAGTATTCCTCTCTACTACTAGGATAGCCTACTATTCCCCAGTTAAGGGATTGCACTTAAAAGACCCCAAATCCACATTCTTTCAAACAAAAACATGGTCAGGTCTATCACAGCAATACCTTAGTCCCTAGTACCAACTTCTGTCTTAGTTTTGGATTCCATTGTTCTGAAGAGACACTATGATCAATACGACTCTTCTAAAAGACACTATTTAATTGGGGTTCTGAGGTTCAGTCCATTACCATTATGGCAGAAAGCAATGAAGCAGGCATGGCACTGGAAGAGTTGAGAGTGCTCTACATCTTTTCCTGAAGGCAAAGAGAAGACTGGCTTCCAGGCAACTAAAAGAAAGGTTTCTCAATGTCTATCTCCACAGTGACACCATCCTACAATGCCACACATACTCCAACAAAACCACATCTCCTAATAGTGCCACTCCATGGACCAAGCATAGTCAAACCACCATAGTGCCTCAGCAAAATTCTTAAGTTTTAAACTATAATAAAAGTCTTTATTTATTTATTTATACCACTGGTGGGGCCATAAAAAATCCTGCAACACTCAGCATGGACCGTGAGTATTGAGATTCTAATTTTCATCCTTATGATTGCACAGCAAGAGTTCTTAACCAATAAGCAATTTTTCTAGACCTGACATTTATTCCTTGTATTGAAATTATGGTAGTTTAGAGGCTTTGTTAATGAAGCTGACCTCACACAAAGTATTCTTCAGAGTTTTGCTCTTTTTTTCCTGTGTTTTCTCATAAATCTCTAAATAAAACCTGCAATAGACTGCTGATTGATAGAAATATGTCCTGTTCTGTTTATTTCTGTTGACACATATTCTGTTGTAGGTTTTGGAATCGATGTAGTAAGTTTACATCTCTCCATTGCTCATAATGCAATTTCTAGTATCTGTGCTGCAAATATTGACACTATTCTTCAAGTTTCTGTATGTGAGCAGAAAGATCTTCACTGCATTTGATTTATGGATGGCAGGATGACATCCTAGTCTTCCATCAATACTACCTAGTATATTGTAAAAGGTCAGCCTGTATCCAACATTGCCATAGCAAGCTTTTTCTTAACTATATACACCTCCTTTCCCACAAAAAAAAAACACAAATCACTGGCAAGGAACAAATACCACTGTCCTAACCAGGGTTCCTATTCCTACACAAACCATCATGACCAAGAAGAAAGTTGAGGAGAGGAAAGCATTTATTCAGCTTACACTTCCACATTGCTGCTCATCACCAAAGGAAGTCAGGACAGGAACACACACATGGTAGGAACTTGGAGGTAGGAGTGCATAAAGAAGCCTTGAAGGAATGCTGCTCTCTGGCTTGCTTCCCCTGGCTTACTCAACTTTGTTTCTTACAGAACCCAGGACTATCAGTCCAGCAATGGCACCACCCAATATGGGTCCTTCCACCTTAATCACTAATTTAGGAAATGCTTTACAACTATTTGTCATAGAGGCATTTTCTCAAGGGAGGCTCCATTTTCTGTGATAAGTCCAACTTTTGTCAAGTTGACACACAAAACCATCCAGTACACCCACTCATTTATTTATCTTTTTAATTATGTACTGTTTGTACTTATATTCTATTCTTGGTTGTAGGAAGTTACTCTACAAGCTGCTGAAAAAAACCTGGACAACAAATCAACTATGAATCCCTCAACCTACTGTCAGTTCTACCTGAAAAATATGATAAGTGATGATGACACTTAACATGTTGAAGTGTCCAGTCAATGTGTGGTTTAACTTGAGACCCAAGCTGAGAGAGGGAGACCATGGCTCATACTGTAGGCATACAGTAACTAAAGGCCAGATAGCCTAGATGTGTAGGACTGAAGCAAACACAACTGGAAAAAAATAATGAAATGATTACTAGTGATATTCTGCTCCACTCATAGATGGATGCCTTGTACAATCAGCATCAGAGAGGCTACTGCTGTCCACAGATGAGAACCAATTCAGAGACACACAGCCCGGAATTACAATAATAAAATCTATTTTGGAGGTCTCAATCGGGGTCTTTTCCTCAGAGTTCTAGAGGCTTATGGATTATATGGTATTTCTATTTATGCTTTCATTTTTTTTTATTTTTATTAATAGGTGACAGAGATGGGTTTTATTATGAATCTCTATAAATATTGCATTTTGTTGATTTTTCTCCAGTCTTATTGTCATATTTTTGTCATTTCCTACATATTCAGACTATTATGAGATTTTGTGTTTCCATACAAGACTTAAGAGTTGTTTTATTTTTTTTTGTTCTGTAGTGAGTCAATGAATTTTCATGATACTAAATTGAACCCATAGGCCACTTTGACAGCGTTTTTTTGAGCCACTTTGACTGCATATGACTTAATTCAGTAGTTGAATCTAGAATTGCTCAAATAAAACTTTGGACTCCTGGAAGACAAATGGAAATAAGTTAGGCCTAAGCAAGATAAATACAAAACATGCCTTTAAATATATATATATATATATATATATATATATATATATATGAGATTCCTCTTATTATTTTGCATCTTTTTATAGTTTTACATACTGTTTTTACATATGGAATTCAAATTTAAATATATATATATCAAATACTATATCAATTTCATTTGTACTTTTAGGTATAAAATATACATTTCCCTAAGTGACACAAATGTTCACACAATTAACAAAACAATGCCCATTACAATGTTTAATGATACATATTTTGATAGTTTACTATATATTTTTGTATATACCCCTGTGCCCATTTAAATAGATTAATCAAAGGATTCCTCAGAATTCTTTGTTGACAAGGGATTGTTGGTCATGGAGCTACCTTCTTTTGGGAAATGAAATATGTGAGGTAAGGCTCTAAATGGCAAAGTAATTTGCTCCTTCTGTGGCTTTTGCTTGGGATGGTCTACCAAGGCCCAATCCCATAGGACCAGTCTTCATTGGATCACTGTCTTCTCAAATTGGTTCACAAGAGTAATCAGTCAACAACATATTCTAGATACTATCTTTCACAGATATACCTGTAGAAAAAGAAATGTTATATCTTCCTGTTTCTTGAAATTGAAGGTAAGAGAAGTCAGTTTCTATTCCCTGATTTGTAAAATATTGATATTTTTAGAAATGTAATGACCTTAAAAATAGATTGCAGAATATCAGACATATTTTACATCAAGACTTACTGTTCCTTGGAATTTACTCCAATTTCAGTTACCTTAGCTAAATATATTAATGACCAATTTTCAGTAAATACTAATATAATACATATTTTGCCTTTTATTTATTTTTTAATTTTTATTTATTTTTACACTCCAAATTTTATTCCCCTCCTGTTCACCCTATATGTAGTAAGTTTAGAGTTTAATAGAAATTTGTCCTCATGTAGGACCCATCTAATTCTCTCCTTTTAATTAGATATTGTTAATATCATACCTAAAACAGATACAAAAATAAGAGAAAAAAATGTATTGTCCACTTGTAGGTTTCATGCATATGTTAAGTGTTTTCAATCACATGTTCGCTTCCATTACTATGTTAGTATTAGTTTTACATCGTTAAACACAAGGAAAGAGAATTTTATGAAAGACGACATTTTCAAGAGATATGCTATTGTTAGAAGAGTAACAGTAAGCCAAATCTATAATCTCAATATTTATGTAACACTAACTAGATACTAGCAAAACTATTCTCACTTATATTATCTGAGTCTTGGCAATGTGCAGAGATAACCATTCTCATGTCCTTCTTGCTTAGTGATTCTGTGCCTTCTAATGTTGTAAAATGGGGAGGAAAAAGTTGTGACACTACCCCAAAACATGGTGTTAAAAATACTAAAAATAAATGAGAAAGAATTCTTGGGACTGAAAGGATAGTTACTTGATGTCTGAAGTGATTTGGTAAAGAAAATATGTGACTATTTAGAAGACATAGAGCAGAACAAAGTCACACAGATGACAGTTTCAGGGAATTCTACCTTCTAGTATTGGAGCAAGAATAGAAAATTTAGTTGACAAATTGTATATAAAAATGTTCAGAGACTCACTTAAATATTCAAATGTTTAATGAATACCATGCTAGTAATGGCCTTTATCAAAGCCCTTCATTATCAGACAGGCATTAGATGAACATTTTTGTGTCTGTTTATTATAGACCCCAAAATACTATATTCTAATGTAACAAACTGTTTTTAATAGTGCAGTACACATGCACACGCACCCACCGACATGCACATGCATACACATACACACACACACCACACACACACACACACATATATATATAATTTTTCACATTGATCCTGTAAAAGTATTTTACTATGAATAATTTTTAAAAATGAAGTAAAAAGTCCTTACATTTTCAAAGAATGTTCATTTATCCATTGTGCAATTATTGTGTTTAAAATTTGTTCACCATTTGATATGTGATACAGAAATATAAAAATGTTAATAATGCAGGTGGTTTTTCTGAAACTTGCAGATGATTGGTTATATTTTATTAATTTTCTCTTAATATGTATTCTTATAGTTTATATTATAATCTCGCTTAAATACATAATGTTACATTCAATTAAGTATAATTATTATTACCATTTTCACATAAAGTGGTTGAAATTCAGAGAATTTCCATTTTTCCTTGCCACATAGACTGAGTTAGTAGAATTATACAAATTATAATATTCACAAAGAACATTGATTTCATATTCACACATAAATATTCCATTTAATATTGTGCTAAAGCCTTCAGAGTCTTAAATATCATGGGGAACTACTTAAAGCATTTTTGAAATTCAAAAGAGTATTTAAAACATGAATGCAAAAGAGGTCATTCCCTAGCTATATGAATAAAAAGAGCTATAGATGCCCAAGTTGCATATCACATCACGTTAGTATGGCCTTGTGTAAATGATATTATGGTGAGAAGGGTAATTGGAAAACAGATTTCTTTTTTTGCAGACATGTTGACTAATATGCAAAAAACAAAGTTTGTTAAGTTGAACATTGTCCTTCCTAAATATAGATTGATTTATTTACAAACAAACAAAAAAAAGAACAGAATAAGAAGTTTGTAAGATATTCCAGTTCATTGAAACTTTTGGTGATTTTTATATTGGCATTTTTTGCCTTTTTCTTTGTATTTTAAGGAAACTATATTTCACATTTAGATTTCAAAATTTTCTATTATAAAAGAAATGAAAATGTGGAAAAATATACTAAAGTCCTTCTACAGTTCTGTGCAAACTCAAATAAAAAAAATAGAATCTCCAATAGTTTGGGTTATGTTTTAAATGTGTTAGGATGAAACCTAAGATAAAACGCAAATGTGCTGGCCTCATGCCTTTCCTGGTTGGATAAGCTCAGAAGAAACAAAAAGCACAAACACTCATTTCTGCAGCTTGTTTAATTCCTGACAAGTCTAACTTGATTTTTCCAGATTATTTTTTTCTCTTACTGTAACTTTCTTGCAACATTTTGATTTTACATCTTGTGATGATCCGCAAGTAAGCTTTTCACATGTCACTGAGTTAATGCCATAAAATACAAAAAAGGTACAAATAAGCAAAATCTATTAACAATAAGTATGTGAGCTAACAAATAGATGAAATTGTTCCTTCCCACACTTGGAGTGGTTTTGATGCATGGATTTCTTGAGATTTAATAAGGGGTTTACTGAGATAGTTTAATTGTTGCATTCTAACTTCAAAGATATTCTGAATCTTACCTCTGATGCTTTTGGTTAGGAGTCTCTCACTGCTAAACTGTTTGCAGGAAGAAATTAAAATGTAGATTTACATTTGAAAATTTTAATAAAAATATAAAAATTTTAAAATGTCAAAACCTTATTTGACTTGCATCTAAATCTAGATTTGATTGATAAAGTAAAATCACTGTCTATAAGGTAAATTCTTAAACTGACAGATATTTGTTTTTGTTTTTGTTTTTGCATCCAAAAGAGAATGCCTGTGGACTCAATGACTTGGGAGAACCACACATTGTTCATGGAGTTTGTGTTCCTTGCCTATCCAAAACGCCCAGTACTACGCATGCTCTGCTTCATTGGAGTCAGCCTTGCTTATGGGTTAATAATCTCTGGGAATATCCTTATTGTGGTCTCCATAAAGACTGAAATCCGTCTACATACACCCATGTACTATTTCTTGGGCAGCCTCTCAGGGATAGAACTGTGCTACACTGCAGTGGTGGTACCACACATTTTGGCCAACACCTTTCAGTCTGAGAAGACTATTACTCTACTGAGCTGTGCCACTCAGATGGTTTTCCTCATTGGGCTTGGTAGTGCTGATTGCTTCCTCCTGGCTATCATGGCCTATGACAGATATTTTGCCATCTGTCATCCCTTGCAGTACCCTCTCATCATGACTGTAACTCTTTGCGTTCGCTTGGTTGTGGCTTCTGTGGTCATTGGTTTATTCCTGTCCTTACAGCTTGTGGTCTTCATCTTCTGTCTGCCATTCTGTCAGGATAGAGGAATAGAGCACTTCTTTTGTGATGCTCCACCAATGATGCGTCTTGTGTGTGCCACAAGTCATATCCATGAGCTCTCTGTGCTAGTGGCAGCCACGCTAGCCATTGCCGTGCCTTTCTTTTTCATTGCCACTACCTATGTTTTGATTGTGGCTGCTGTGCTTAAACTGCACTCAGCAGCTGGCCGTCACAGGGCCTTCAACACATGTTCTTCTCACCTCACTGTGGTGTTGTTGCAGTATGGCTGCTGTGCATTCATGTACCTGCGCCCCGTCTCCAGCTACCATCCCAAGCAAGATAAGTTCATCTCCCTGGTATACATACTGGGGACGCCATTCCTCAATCCCCTCATCTACACTTTGAGGAACAATGAGATGAAAGGGGCCATAGCTAAAGTTCTAACCAGAAAGTATCTCTCCTGGAAAATTATAGGATAGGAAAAAATCTAAAGTATAGTCCAAGCCAAAATAAACCCCTGTGCCACTGCAAAAGGATTATTGCACACTGATATTGCAACCATATTCACAGAAACAAAAAATGTAAAGTACCTAAATATTGCCCTATATGTGATAACATTTCTGAAAATGGGCTACTTTTGCAGCTTTTGTGATTTGTAGAATGTAAAAGCACTTAAACATGATTGATTTCAAGGGACTATTATCATTATACACCTACAAAGTAAGGAGAGGTGCAATCTTAGAGGAAACCAGTGAGATCCAGGTGCAAAAGGGAAATTATTTCATGAATGGTAGTTTTTTGGAGGGAACAACCTTTTACCAATAAGGTCTACAAAGAAATGCTTTTTAGAGAGACTTTGAGGGCTACAACAAACAGAAAGGCTCAAGTTATTTGTTATAGTATTATATATAAAATAAAAGTATACTATTGATTCAATTTTCTTCAATAAAGTGTCCATGAATACTAATAATTTCTGAATTATGGATGTAAGCTAGCTTAACCTTTATTTTAAAATGGTATGTATTGGTGGTATTATCACTAAGTATTTCCAGTGTTTCAAAAATATAGATAATGCATATAGCAAATAAAATCCATGTCTATAAACATATACATTTCTAACAGTCTTCAAAAGTATTTTCTTTTACAATAATAGAAGTATCTCTCTGTAGAAAAATCCAGACTTTGGCCAATATTTTAAGAAAATTAAGTATGTAAATAAGTCCCATACAGTATAATTTCTCTATAAGTAAGGGACTTAGTGTGGTGCCAGATCTAAGAGGTTGGCAAAGTGCCTAGTTAGAGTCAGTTTTGTACTGATATTGTTTCCAAAGCGACTCCTCTTATTTAAGTGTGGAGCTCTCTATTCAATTTAAATCAGGGCCTGATACATTTTGAATATGGTTTGCAGTTTAGAGAACTTAAATGTGTTTCAGGACAAAACATCTATTGATTGAATGTACTATATGACTTTGAAGAGAATGTGCATCCTATAGATCAAAAAGGATGTCAAAATTTAAGTTAGCTCATAATATATGATTTGGATTTTGTTTTCATTTGGATATTGGCTTGCTTTAAACTCGGTATCTTTCTGGCATGGTCTCTAAAGTACTAGGAATACAGACATGATACATCACTCCCAAGTAATTGTATGGCTAGTATCTTCTATTTTTTGGCATAGTTGTCTATTTACATTACTATTTTAAGTTGAAAATCTTCTAAGTCAAATTCTAATTGGCTTATATTTTTGAAAGCTAAATGCTATTTAAATTGATGGATAACACAATATAATCTGTTTTAAAAGCAGGTAACCCATCATAATAATAAAAACGTCATAACACACATAAGCACACATACAAACACACACATACGCACACACACACATAAAAAGACAAAATGATCAGAATATGTATTATAAAACCAGTAATAGAAAAAAGCAACATAAAAATAAAAGTCTAAAATAGTAGTATTTAGTTCATTTTGTGTAGTACATTTTTACTAGACATGGTAATAAGTTTAAGTGTAGTAAATATACTCTATGAAACTCCATTGCAGAAAACTGATTATTCTATTGCAACTGATTGTATTAATGCTGAATTCTATCAGCCTTTGAAAATAGAGATAATTACAACACTCCTCAAACTATTCCCCAAAATATAAACAAAAGGAACACTGCCAAACACATCCTGTGAGGCTATAGTCACTCTGATATCTAAAGCACCCAAAGACTCAACAAAGAAAGAGAACTTAAGATTGATCTCTCATGCACATTGTGCAAAAAATATTCAATAAAATACTTGTAAATCTCTATTTAGTTTCTGTTTAAATGACCAGACCATTGGTGAGAGTGGGGTGTTGAAGTCTCCCACTATTATTGTGTGGGGTTCAATGTGTGTGTGTGTGTGTGTGTGTGTTTTTAGCTTTAGTAAAGTTTCTTTTATCAATATGGGTGCCCTTGCATTTAGGTCATAGATGTTCAGAATTGAAACTTTCTCTTGGTAGATTTTCTCTTTGATGAATATGAAATGCCCTTCCTCATCACCTTGATAACTTTTTTGTTGAAAGACTATTTTATTGGATATTAGTTTGGCAATTCCATATTGTGTCTTTGAACCATTTGCTTGGAAGAACTTTTTCTGTCATTTTACTCTGAGACAGTGTCTGTCTTTGTCATTTAAGTATGTTTCTTGTATGCAGCAAAAAGCTGGATCCTCTACATATCCAGTCTTTTTCTGTTTGGAAGTGAGTCCATTGATGTTAAGAGGTATTAAGGAATAGTAATTGATGTTTCCGGTTATTTTTGCTGTTAGAAGTGGAATTATGTTTGTTTGGCTCTCTCTTTGGAGTTTCTAATCTGTTAGCTTAAGTCTTTTTATAGGTGAGTTGAGTCCATTAATATAGAGAGATATTAAATACAGATAACTGTTGGTTCTGAATATATTTGCTTTATAGTTGGCTTCATATGTTTGTGGTCTTCTCCTTTTGGCTTCGTTGTGAGATGCTTAATACCTTTTCTTTTCTTTGGAAGAGGTATCTTCCTTGTATTGGAGTTTTTCTTCTAAAAAAAAGGATTCCTCTGTAAGGCTTAATTGGTAGATAAATACTGTTTGAATTTGGTTTTGTCCTGGAATATTTTTGTTTCTCCATCTCTATTGATTGAGAGTTTTGCTGTGTATAGTAGCCTGGACTGTCAATTGTGTTCTCTTAGAGTCTACATGACCACTGACCAGACTCTTCTGGCTTTCATACTCTCTGGTGAGAACTATGGTGTAATGCTAATGAGTCTACCTTTGTATGTTATTTGGCCCTATTCCCTTGCAGCTTTAAAAATTCCTTCTTTGTTCTGTGCACTTAGTGTTTTGGCTATTATGTGACAAGAGGATTTTCTTTTTTTGGTCCCATTTGCTAGGTGTTCTGTAGGGTTTTTGTACCTTTATGGCCATCTCTTTCTTTGGTTGGGGAAGTTTTCTTCTCTGATTTTTTGAAGATGCTTTCAGATCATTTGAACTGGGAATCTTCATTTTCCTCTATTCCAATTTTTCTTAGATTTGGCCTTTTTTCATTGTGACCAGAATTTCATGAATGTTTTGTGTTATAAATTTTTATGTTTTGAATTTTTGACTGTTGAATCAATCTCTTCTATAGTATCTTCTACACCTGAGATTCTCTCTTCTATCTCTGTATTCTGTTGGTGATACATCTGTAATTCCTGACCACTTTCCTAGGTTTTCCATTTCCTGGTTTGCCTCCATTTGTTGTTTCTACTTCCACTTTTAGGTCTTGAACTGCTTGATGCAATTCCTTCACCTGTTTGTGTTTTCCTGTGTCCCAAGACAGAAGAATGGATACAGAAAATGTGTTCCATTTATGCAATGGACTACTACTCAACTATTAAGAATGAGCACATCCTGATATTTGCAAGGGAATGGATGAAACTAGGAAATACTATCCTGAGTGAGGTAACTCAGACACAAAAGGACATACATGGTATGTTCTCACTAATAAGTGCATATATGGGGGAAAGTATTCAGTTCCCAAGCCTCAGTCCCCAGAACTCAAAAGGGTCTACAAGCTGAAGGGCATAATGAGGACACCTCAGTCCCACTTGTAAGGAAGAAGAAAGCAATAAAAAGAGGAGAGGGAGGGGATAGAGGAGAAGAAAGGGATGGAGTGGAAGAAGAGTGGCACATGATCTGCTACTGGGTTGGGGAAAAGGTCTAAAGCCTTAAGGGCCAGCAGAAAGAATGGAAATATGTGACCATTGGAGGATGGAGTGGGGGAGAACACTTTAGAATCTATCAGAGACCTGGGAAGTGAGAGATACTCAGGACTTAAAGATCAAATGCCCTACAGTGTGGTGATGGAACTTATTGAGCTCACCTCCAGCAGAAATACAGGTAATCAAGTGAGGGATGGGGTTGCTATCCCACAGTTAAAGTCCTGACCCATAACTGTTCCTATCTTAAAATTAAAGGATGGAAAGGGAGAAGAGCCTGAGGAAAAGAAGGCCCAGTGACAGGCCAAAGTGGGACCCAGCACAAGGGGAGGCCCTAAGACCTAAAGCCATTACCCAGGCTATGGGGCATTCACAGAAAGAGACTTATTATGACTATCCTCCAAAAGACCCAACAATCAGCTGAAAGATTCAGATGTAGATATGTGCACCCAGCCAATGAACAGAAGCTGCTGTCTCTTCTAGTTGAGTTAGAGAAAAGCTGAAGGAAGCTGAGGAAGAGGAAGGCAACCCTGTAGTAGGACCAGCAGTCTCAATTAACTTGGACACCCTTGATCTCTTGGACACTGGATCACAGTATACACCAGCTGAGATGAGGCCTCCAACACTTATAAAGCAGAGGACTGCCGGGTCTGGATTCAGTGAGAGAATATGCACCTAAACCTGAAGAGACTGAAGACCCCAGGAAGTTTAGATGTTTGGTGTGGTGTGGACATCTTTGTGAAAACCACAGCGTGCAGGGCAGAGCAAAGGCTATATGGGATGTGCAACAGTCAGGATATGTACTAGCAGGGGAAAAATCTAGAGTGTAAATAATTCTTTTTAAAAAAATCTGTCTATGTTAAGTAAATTCAAAGAAAGAAGAAAGAAAGAAAGAAAGAGAGAGAGAGAGAGAGAGGGAGGGAGGGAGGGAGGGAGGAAGGAAGGAAGGAAGGAAGGAAGGAAGGAAGGAAGGAAGGAAGGAAGGAAGGAAGGAAAGGAAGGAAGGAACAACTTGTAAACCTAATCCAGCTACACAAGAACACATGTGCTTGAATCTGTGAAAGGCTCTGTGGGTTCATGTGTAGATTTACCTTATTGAGTCAGAAAAAAAGTATTTTCTTTAGAGTAATATGTCCCCTTTGATTCTTAACATCTTTTTGCATCCAATTTCACAGAGTTATCTGAGCCCAGTTGAGCAAGTTGATTAAGCATCACATTTAGGTAGAACTGAGTGCTACTGGATTTCTATATTAGTTTCAGTGATCTTCAAGAGGAAGTTTCTGATAATGCCTGAGCAAGATATTGCTCAAAGAGTATATCATAATATCAATCAATGGGTATCATTGCATTGCTATGTTACTTTAGCAGGATACTATTTTATTTTCCCCTAGGCTAATGTACTATCCTTTCTAAGGTTTCTTAGGTTTTTATAGATAGGTTCTTGACTAACTGAGCACTGTCGGAAATGGGTTTCATTTCATGTTCTGGGACTTACTTCCAACCTGTTGCAAAATGTGTGCCCCTATTACACAAACAAATCTTGTAGGCAGATCATCAGTATAGATTATAAGCCTTGTAGATGAATTTGTATTACCTTTCTCCTCTTATAGTATGTGAAATGTATTTCAGTACTCTTAGCACTGGTCAGGATATAGGTCCTATTGTTGAAGACACGATTGACATATTTTATAAGGAGTAGTCCACTTAATACCAAATTAGAGATATCAACCCTCCAAGATCCCCATTGAGCCTCCATAACTGTTTATTCCATTTCTCTTCCTTGGAAAATCCCTCACCCAAATCCCTTGCTGTATACCTAGTCTTTGTGGTTATACAGATTGAAGCATATTGATAAAATACTAAGTAACTAGCATCTACAAGTAAGGGAAAACACATAGTATTTGTATTTAGAGATGTATATTATTTGATTGATGAATTTCTTTCTAGTTTGGCTCACTTCCTTTTGAATTTCATAATTGGAAGTTTAACACAGTATTTTTTAAAAATTTAAGAACATCATGCTCTGTATTAAATTAATTTGTTTATAGTCACTATATACAATAATACATGTTCATGTGTGTTTCTTTGTAAGTGTATATTTGTGGCATGCAAATACAGACCCACATATGGTTCTTTGTACATGTTTAAGAGGAACACATACATATATAACTTGATACACTTTAATTTTAATTATTTTTAATTATTTCAATTGTTTTTTAATATTATGTGTTTTGACCAAGCTCTTCTTCAAATATTTATGTAGTATTATCAGGATATCCCCTGGGACCACCACTGACTAGCCATGTCTCAGTCATCCTTTACCAGACTTGCCAAACTGAAAACACAAAGGTTAGATTTCCTTACTTCATCCATTTCCAATATACACCAAGTCCTCTGAGGTATACTCAGCTGCACTGAATGCCCTGGCATTCCCTGTACTTCCACTGTCCCACTACCTCTTTGCCACCCTCATCATACCTTCTGATCCAGAATGATAAAATGTAAACCCAATTGCTGGAAAACTTATACTATCCTACAAGTTACATAGTCCACCTGAAGGATACTTACCAGACATACAACACACAACAATCTTTGAGATTAGGCCCCCTCCCAGTGCCTGAACCTCAAGAGACAACCATATGGCTAAAGGTCCTAAAAGAATACCCTCAACAAAAGTCAGGGCAATAGGACACCTTCAAAGCATAGATATCTTACTACAACAAGCCATGGATATCCTAACATAAGAGAAGAACCAAATATTGCCTCAAACCCAAGCTTACAAAGATGATAGAAGCCTTGAAAGAGGAAATGAATAAATCCTTAAAAAATACCCAGATGTACAATCAAACAAGCAAAGGCCTTTAAGAGGAAAAAAAATCCTTCAAAGAAATACAGGAAAAACTCCTAAAGAATTAATAGGAATAAAAGTAGGTGAAAATTGACCATATAATTGATCACAAAATAAGCCTCAACCGATTCAAGAAAATTGAAATAATGTCTTGTATTCTCATATCACCATTTAAAAAGGTTTGAATTTAACAACAGAAACACCAAAAATCCTCCACACACATGTGTAACTTTAATTTTATGGTTTAATTTCCCTTTAAGCCCATCACCCACCAGAGGTAGTAGGAAAAAAAGGATGTAGGGGAAGTGGAGGAATGGGACTACACACACATCAAAAAATTTTAAACCAAGAAATGTTCCTGTCCAAAGGAAAGAAAGAGAAATAAAATGGAGCAGATACTGAAGAAAAGGCCATCCAGAGATCACCTCACCTAGGGATATATGCCATCTGCAGATACCCAACACCCATACTATTGCTGATGCCAAAAAATACTGGCAAACAGGAGCCTGATATAGCTGTTCCCTGAGACATTCTGCCAACACCTTATCAATATAGATGTGGATATTTACAGCCAACCATTGGACTGATCCCTGAGACCCCAATGAAAGAACTAGGGGAAGGACTGAAAGAGGTGAAGGGGTTTGCAGCCCTATGAGAACAATGCCAAGTAATTGGACAACACATAGCTCCCTGGAACTAAACCACTAACTAAAGACTATACATGGAGGGAGCCAGGATTCCAGATACATATGCAGCAGAGGATAGCCTTATCTAAGATCAATTGGAGGAGACGGAGCTTGATGCCCCAGCATAGGGGAATGCTAGATAAGTGAAGCTACAGTGGGTGAAGAACTGCCTCATAGAGGCAAAGGAGAGGAGCAATGGAATGGCAGCTTTAGTGGAGGATTAACCAGAAAGGAGTATATCATTTTAAATGTAAATGAACAAAGTTATTAATAAAAAAGAAAAAGAAAATTAGCTCCTAGCCTGTACCCTCCCATAGGACAGATCACCAGTTTGTCTGCTCCTCTGAAGTAACTAAAATCTGAAGGCCTCACAGTCAATATGCAGCATGCAGGGCAACTGGTAAGAAACCCTTCCAAACAATCACAGCAGCTCTGAACCATTAGAAGCCTAGGGACTCAGGATCTAGAGGCTCCCACTACCTCCTGCAACTCTTCTGACTCCACCCCCTTCCAGGCTATGCTTTTCAGTGGGGCAGTTCATCACCTTGTCAACTCTTCTGAAGACCCAACAGTCTGAAGGCCTCCCAGAAATTTTACTGCACACAAGGCAACAGACCTGATAGTCTGAAGGCTTCCAGGATATCTGCTGCACATAGGGCAACAGATCTTCAGCTTGTGTGCTCCACTGAAAGCCTCACATTGTGAATGTCTTCCAGTAGATCTGCTGCATAACAGGCAACATATTAGAAGCTTGTCTGCCCCTCTGAAGAACTCACAGTATGAAGGACCCACAGGAGATCTGCTATAGTCAGGACCACACGCATCACAGGAGACATGCAGCAATACAGGGACATAGGAGCCAGGTTCTAGTCAGAGAACCCCATACCAACTAAGAACAGGGATAATCATATGGCAAGAAGCAAGCTCAAGACTGTAAGTAACAGAAGGCAATACACTTTGACCTCATCCAAACCTAGTTCTCCCACAAGAGAAAGCCCTGGATATACCAACACACCTGAAAATCAGAAAGCTGACATAAAATCCTATCTCATAAAGAAATTAAAGTCCTTTAAGGATGGTATAAATAACTCCCTGAAAGAAATACACAGCCATTCTTGCTTTTTTTCTATATTTATGGCCTGTTTCTTACTAAAAGTTGTTACGATCATGTATCTGTATATGCATATATATGCACATATGTACACATATATAGTATGTATATAACATAAAATCATATAATGTATAACATGTATTGTATATAATATATGAACATTATATATATATATATATATATATATACATAATGTTTGTGTTTGTATACCTAGATGCATAAGTACCAATTGCTTAGGCTGTGAGATGATACTTATGTGTGTGTCTTCATCGTTGAATATTTTTCTATTCCATAACCAATTATTGTGTTTTTTCTCAGGAAGATTATTTCTCTTGCTCTCAGCATTCCTTAATTGCCTGAAGTTTTTCTGTAGGTTCAAGGTTTCTGTGGCTTTCTTCCACCTACTTTGGCACATTAATTATTTTCCTTGTTCAGCTTGCATTTAGGCAGTTATGCTATGAGTCTTTCTCTGTGTATATCCTGATATCCTTAAACAGCCTTCTCTCACAGCCAAGTTCTCAATCCTTTAGTTATTTAATGGGTTGTTCTTCTCTGTAATAATCTGCATTTGCTGCAAATAGTACTTTCCCCGAAGAAAATATAGACTGCACTCATTTGTGGTTCTGAGTACACATACTCAGATTATACTTAGAGATTATGCTGATTTAGTAAAGTTTTAATTTATATTGTCTACAATTGTGGCTTCACTAGCCATGGGTAGTAAGCTAGGTTTCTAGTGCTAGGCATGATTTTCCTGTTGTTGATTCCTCCAATAATTAATTGTCAGTCCAATTAGAGAATTGTTGTTTACCATGAAGGTATGTGTGCCGTTGATGGCAGGGTAGGATTGTTGGTTGCATTCCTCCTTTGACTGTTGTACAGTGCCTTCTTGTACCATGAAAATTCATCCTCAGGGATGAGATTTTATGTCAGCTCTAGCTCAATGAATGATAATGTGATTATTTGCCATTCTGGTTATTGTGTTCATAAGTGTCCATTTCATCCAGAATTTCCAGTTTTGTTGAGAACAAACTTTTGTAGTGGGATCTAATGATTTTTTGAAATTTCCTCAGTTTCTGTTGTTATGCATTCCTTTTCATTTTTGAGTTTGTGAATTTGGATACTGTCCCTATTCTTTCTGGTTAGCCTGGCTAAGGGTTTATCTATCTTATTGATTCTTTTTCAAAGAACCAGCTCCTGATTTTGTTGATTCTTTGTATAGTTCTTTTTGTTTCTGTTTGGTTGACTTCAGTCCTGAGTTTGATTATTTCCTGCATTCTAGTCCTCTAGTGTGTATTTGCTTCTTTTTGACTAGTACTTTAGGTGTGCTGTCAAGCTGCTAATGTATGTTCTCTCCAGGTTCTTTTTGGAGACACAAAGAGCTATGCGTTTTCCTCTTTCCCCTGCTTTCATTGTGTCCCATAAGTTTGGGTATGCTATGCCTTCATTTTTAATTAAGTTCTAAAAAGTCTTAAAGTTCTTTTTTATTTCTTCCTTGACAAAGTTATCTTAGAGTAGAACATTGTTCAGCTTCCATGTATGTATGTGTAGCTTTTCTGATGTTTTTTTGTAATTGAAGACCAGCCATAGTCCATGGAGATCTGATAAGATCATGGGATAATTTCAATATTATTGTATCTGTTGAGGCCTAGTATGTGACCAATTACATGGTCAGTTTAGGAGAAGGTATCATGAGGTGCTGAGAAGAAAGTATATTTTGTTTTAGGATGAAATGGCATATAGATATCTGTCACATCCATTTAGTTCATAACTTCTGTTACTTTCTCTGTGTATGTTAAGATTCTGTTTCCAAAGTCCATTGATGAGACTGGTGTGCTGAAGACTCCAACGATTACTGTGTGTGGTGCAACATATGCTTTGAGCTTTAATAAGGTTGTTTTATGAATGTAAATATCCTTGCATTTGGAGCATAGACATTCAAAATGGAGAGTTCATCTTGGTAGATTTTTCTTTTGATGAATATGAAGTGCATTTCCTTATTCTTTTTGATAATTTTTGGTTGAAAGTAAATTTTATTCAATATTCAAATAGCTACTCCACCTTGTTTCTTGGAATTATTTGCTTGGATTTTTTTTTCTAGCCTTCTACTCTGAGGTAGTATCTTTGTAACTAAGGTGTGTTTCTTGTATGTAGCAAAATCCTGGGGACTCTTTATGTATCCAGTCTGTTAGTCTATGTCTTTTTGGGAAATTGAGTCCATTGATGTTAAGAGATATTAAGAAATAATGATTGTTGCTTCCTATTATTTTTGTTGTTAGAGGTAGAATTATGTTTATGTGGTATTTTCCTTTTGATTTCCTTTGGGGTTTGTTACAAGAAGATTACTTTCTTGCTTTTCGTAGGGTGTAGGTTACCTCCATGTGTTGGAGATTTCTATTATCCTTTGTAGGGCTGGATTTGTGGAAAGATAATGTGTAAATTTGATTTTTTTCATGGAATATTTTGGTTTCTTCATCTATTGTTATTGAGCGTTTTGCTGGGTATAGTACCCTTGGTGGCATTTTGTTCTCTTAGGATCTCAGTGGCACCTGTCCAGGATCTTCTAGCTTTCATAGTCTTTGTTGAAAAGTCTGGTGTAATTCTGTAGTTCTGACTTTACTTGACCTTTTTCCCTTACTGCTTTTAATATTCTTTCATTATTTTGTCCATTTGTTGTTTTGACTATTATATGATGGGAGGAATTTCTTTTCTGGTCCAGTCTATTTGGAGTTCTGTAAGCTTCTTATATGTTCATGGGCATCTCTTTATTTAGGTTTGAGAAGTATTCTTCTTTAATTGTGTTGAAGATACTTAGTGGTCGTTTAGGCTGGGAATCTTCAGTATCTTCTATACCTAATATTCTTTTTTTCTTTTATTGGATGTTTTTAATTTACGTTTCAAATGTTATTCCCTTTCCCAGTTTCCCAGACATAAGTCCCCTATTATTCTGAGGTTTGGTCTCTTCATTGTTTCCTGAATGTTTTGGGTTAGGAGCTTTTTAATTTTACATTTTCTTTGACTGTTGATGCAATGTTTTCTATGGTATCTTCTGCCCCTGAGATTCTCTCTTCTGTCATTGTATTCTGTTTGTGATGCTTGCATCTATGATTCCTGATCTCTTTCCTAGGTTCTCTTTCTCCAGGGTTGTCTCCTTTTGTGATTTCTTAATTGTTTCTATTTCCATTTTTAGATCCTAGATGTTTTTGTTCAATTCCTTTACCTGTTTGATTGTGTTCTCCTATATTTTTTAAGGGAGTTATTCATGTCCTTCTTAAAGTCCTGTACCATCATCATGAGATTTGATTTTAACTCTGAATCTTAATTTTCAAATGTGATGGGGTATCCGGGGCTTGATTTAATGGGAGAACTGGGTTCTAATGATGCCAACTAGTCTTGGTTTCTGTTGCTAATATTTCTGCACTTGCATCTTGACATCTGGATATCTCTAGTGCCTGCCCTAGGTGTCTCGGATTGAAGCCTTCTTGGTCTTGTGATCTTGGTCTTGCCAGAATTTCTCAGATTCCAGGTGTTTTGTGATCTTGTGATTCTGGGATCCTGTAATTCTATGATCCTGTGATCTTGAGTGTGTCAGAGCTCCTGGGATTGAAGACTCCTCTGAGATACTGAAGTCTTGGTATGACCAAACCTCCTGAGGTCCTGTTTTGTCAGAGCTCCTGGGAGTCAAGCTTTCTTTGGGTGTTGCAGGAGTGGGTTGGGGGAGGCCAGAGTCCTGAGTTTGCTATGGGCACAGTTACGTGCTGGAAGGAATCCATGCCTATTGGTGGGTAGAGAGTTGTGTTTCCCTTGTTGCTATGTGGGTCCCAGTTATGCTGGGTGTTAGAGAAGTTGTGGCTTCAACTGTGACCTTTATTGTGTCAGTGCTCTAGTGATCTTGGGTGTGTCTGATTTCCTAGGAGTTGGGCTTTTTTGGTGACCCTGTTCTCCTGTGATACTGGGCCTGTTAGAGCACCTGTGTTCCTTCGATTCTAGGCATGTTAGAGCACCTGGATGGTGGGCTTCCATATTTGTATTTCATTACATAAATAACAGCTATTAATTTCCCATCTGCGAATGTAAGCATCAAGCTCTGTTAAATTTTTAATTACTCAAAAGTGATAATGGGCACTAGCATTAGTTGTAGTCCTCACTGTGGCCAAGTGGATTGCTTCATACCCATGTTCTTGTAGTCAAAACTAACTGTAGCAAAAACTATTAATGATATCAATACATTGTATATATCCATAAAATTTTTCATAAAATAAATACAAAATAATCAGACATTATTTTTAAGAATGCAAATTGTAGACATTCACACTGATGCACACCTATTACTATGTTCTACAAAATTATGTATAAATTGAGATGAAAAATTTTAGACTTTTTTGTTTGTTTGTTTGTTTGTTTGATGTATTGAAATATATCATGTATACTTCCTGGCCTCGAACTTACTACATGATGGAGGGTGATGCTGTGTTCCTATCCCTACTCAATCTGTATCCTGACTGCTAATATTTCAACTTGTACTATCATACCTGGCTCTGGATCTTGTAGTACTGTACATCAAGTCCAGACCTTTATACATTCTATGCAGTACCCTACTATCTAATTGATCTGTATCTTGAACCTTAGATGGCAATTTTAGAGACATATTGTTTTATTTTTCATGCTTCTCTTTGTATGTTCCTGTATGTATAAATGGACTCACCTGTGGATGCACAGAAGCCAAAATAGAAGGGAACATCAGCTGAATTCCTGCACCTTGATCTGCTTATTTCTCTGAGAAAAGAATTGGACCTGGTGCTTATCTTGTCTGGGTAACCCTGAAAGCCAATAAACCCCAGTGAGTTCCCTATTGTTTTGAATTCAAATCTAAAGTGACAAGTGTTGATGAGTATTGGAGTGCTAATTCAAATCCTTATAATTTTACATCAATAGCTTTCAAGCCATTTTCCAGTCCTGAATTTTATTTCTAGTACTCAACTTAGGGTTCTTTAGAGGACTAGTTAATGAAGATGACCAGACACAAGGTAATTTATAGATTCTGCACAAAAGAAAGTAAAATAATATAAAGCATTCAGTAATTGTCTTTCTTACTCTGAATCTTAAGTTATGATTATCTCAAGTTCATTCCACTTTGCCACAAATGATATGATATAATCTTTATCCCTGAAAAAATTTTCCCTGTGTACATACAGCACATTTTTATACACTTATCCATTGTGAGGCATGTCCACTTCATCCATAATTTAAGTATTTTGAATATTGTTATAATAAACAAGATTGCAAAGATATATCAGTGTATGCTCTTTTGTTTCTCTGAGAATATACACAGGAGTGGTCTTGCTGGATTAGGTGGTAGTTCTATTTGTGTTTCCATTAAATACTTTCACTTTTAACTGTTAGGCCACAAACTGGTAGTTTTATTATGCATTTCCATAAATACTTTATTTTGTTGGTTCTTCCCCACTTCTTTTGTCATTCTTCATCTCCTTTTTACTATTATGAGCTTTTCTTTTTCCATTAGTAGTAGAATTATATTTCTTGTACTGTAAAGAGTCATGGAAATTTTGTGAGGCTGCACTGAACCCATAGACCACATTGAAAACATGTGCAAGACATAAGTTCTTGTTATCTTAAGCCACCATGACTTCGTATGATTTATCTCAGTAGATAAATCTACCATAGCTCAACTTAAATTTTATCCCCACAAATTCAATTTTTCTACCAATAAATGTTCAGTGTTTCTTTTCCAAACACGTGTGAGGTATAAAAATAATGAAGGTACCTGCATTATAGTCTTTTCTAATATACATTGAAATGTGATTTATTTAGTAACAAATATTCATTTTTTTCAAAACACATTTTCATTTGTTTTAGATTCATACTAAGCTTTCATAACACTTTGGTCTGTTTTTCTCTAATGTTATTTTTATTATTTTTGGTTTTCATGAGTAATTCATACTTCACTGTTTCCTGTTGGAGTATTTTATTCTTGATAATACATAATGTTTAGAACAAATCTTCACACAATTAATGAAAACAATACCTTTCATAATGCTTAATGATACTCAATTTTCCAGTTCATTATAAATTCTAGTACGTGTTTCTTTGTCTATTTAAATAAATTAATCAATTTATCCTTCAGAATTCTTTGGTAACAAGGGATCGGCAGTCACAGAGCTACCTTCTTCTGGGAGATGGGACCTATGATGCAAAGCTCTGAATGACAAATCCATTTGCTCCTTCTGTGACTTTTTCGGGAGATAGTATACCAAAGCTCAATCCCATAGGAACAGTCTGCCCCAAATCTCTGTTTTTTCAAGCTGGTTGACAAGAGTAATAAGTTAGCATATCTAGGTTCTTTCTTTTGCAGGAACACCAGAAGAGACAGACCTATTATATTTTATTTCTCCTCACATTGAAGGTGAGAGAAATTCTTTTTTCTATGCTTTGATTTTCAAAGTACTGATACCATTAGAAATGTAATGATCTTATAAATAGACTCTAGCATTTCAAATATCCTTTGACCCAGAAGTCAGTGATCCTTTGAATTCACTTAAAAGTCCAGTTACTTCGACTAAAATATTAACGACCAATCTCAAATAAATGCTAATGTATGACATATTTAAATTTGGTAAGTTTACAGTTTAATAGCATCTTTGTTCTCCTGTGAGGCTCAACTAATCTTCTTCTGTGAAGTGGATATTTATTGCTAATATCATAACTAAAGCAGGTAAAAAAATAAACAAATAAAATGTGCATTGCTCACCTTCATAGGTTTCATGTTTCAATGCAAATGTGTTCAGTTCCATATTTTACTTAGCACAACACTTTTAAGTTAGGATTAGTTTCAGGTCTTTAAAAACAAGGAAAGGGGAATTTGTCTGAAGCAAACTTCTCAATGTATTATGGTAATATCATTAGGAGAGTAAGAATCTAATTGATATCTTCAATATATAAAATAAATAATCTCCCTTTTCTATATAATAATAATTAGACACTAGCAGTGCTGTAACAACTTAGATTGTCTGGATCTTGAGAATATAAAGAGATAAAGAAAAGCATTCTCGTATTCTTCTTGTTAGTGATCCTGTGCTTCTTTAAAAGATGAAAGATGAATAAAAACAAGCATAAATTGTGACACACATTTATACCATGGTGTTAAATGTATTAAAAATAAATGAGAAAGAATACTTCGGACTAAGACGATAATTACTTGATAGCTGAATTGCTTTTGTAGAGAAAATATGCCACTCTTTGGAAGAGACAGAGTAGATAGAAGTCATTCAAGTGACAGTTTCAGTTGATCACAAAATAAAATTTTAGAAAATTCTACCTTCTCATTCTGAAGCATGACTTGGAAATTTCATGAATGTATTGTACATTGGAGATGTCCTAATATTCATTATCTTCCTTAAAAATTGAAATACTCATTAAAAGTATAATAGAAATTTTCTGAAGTCCCTACCAGATCTAAGAATTCATAACCTCTCATAAAACAAATGTGAATATTTAATTAACTACAGTATTCTTATTGTATAACGTTGCCTGATTTCAATACAATTGTCAGATTTCACTATTCTTGCATGGACTTCAAAGCCCTCCAAACTAAGACAGGTAGTAGACTAGCCCTTAGATTTTTGTTTATGCTAGACACTAAAACACTCTGTTCTTAAGCAGTAAACTGTTTTCTAAAGTATAGCTCAAATATAAATATGTATTTTTATAAGGTTCCTTAAAAATATTGTACTATGAAAACATCTTAGAAGTTAAAATAAAAATTACATTTTAAAGAATGTTTATCTATTCAATGTGCAGTCATGTTCTTTAATAAAATATAAATAATTTTAAATGGTTATCCTTGAACTTACAGATGATTATAAGGTTTTGCTTTATTGTCTTTCTTAATATGGATTCTGATATTACCATCCCATTTAATTTCAATATAATACTTTGAACAAAGTATAAATATCATCTCTATTTTTCTTGGAAAATTTGAAAGAAAGAGAAGTTACACATTTCCTAACATCATAGACCAATTGATAGAATTATTATACTCATATAGTACTCTCCTCCAGGTACTGAAGTGAAATAGGTAAAGTGCTAAATATCATGAGATATTCTTTAAATTATTTTTAAAATTTAGAAGAAGAGAAAGTAAATGAAGCAGAGACCACTCATTAGCTCTAAAAATAACAGAAATTCGTCTTTGCCCAAGATACATGTAATATTGACATGAAATTATGTAAATAATATTTGTGATGATGAGGGGTAGTTGGAAACAGATTTCTTTTTAGAGGTTTATATTGACTAATGGTCAGTATTAAAATTTGTTAATTTAAATTAAAACTACAGGACACCATTTTTGCTGTTCCTAGACACTGGTTGATATCTAAAAAGAAGTAGAATGTGTATTTTTTATGAGTCATACATGTTTAAAGAAACTTTAGGGTAATGTAAATTTATTTTGTTCTGCTATGCTTTTTGAGGAAAGTAATTCTTCCTTTAGAGTTCACATTTCTCTGGGGAAATGAAGAGAGGTATGGGTAAAGGCCTGGATTCATCTTCTACAGTATTATACAAACTCAGAGAGAGTTTTCTTGGGTTTCTAGTAGTTTTGTTTATGTTTTTAATGTGTAAGGATGAAACATAAGGAAAAATACAAAAGAGTTGTTGACATATGTGAAGGATTGTATGCCCTAGACACACACACACACACACACACACACACACACAATTTTATATATATGAAATATAATAACATTAAATGTATGAATGGATAAAGGAATAGAATTCTTCCTTAACATTCTCATATGGTTTTGGACTGAGGAATTCCTTGATGCTTAGAATTAAATTTATTAGAAGAATTTAATTGTTATTGAATGCCTTCTGAAAACACCTTTCTGTATTCATCCATTTCCTCTGATGCTTTTGATTATTAGTCTTTTACTATCAAAGTGCAAGTATAAATTAAAATGTAGATTTACATGTGAAAAATTTAATAAAAATAAAAAGTCTAAAAGATACACTCTCTGTTTCTTTTGCATATCCATATTTTGTTAATGAAGTATAATCATTGACTATAATAAATTAATATATCACCAATCTAACAGAACTTTTTCTGATGTAAGGAGAATATTTGTAGATTCAATGACTTGGGAGAACCACTCAGTATTGATGGAATTTGTGTTCCTTGCCTATCCTAATCGCCTAGAACTACGTATGCTCTGCTTCCTTGGAGTAAGCCTGGCTTATACATTGATCATCTCTGGGAATATTCTCATTGTGGTATCCATCCAGACAGAAACCCGTCTACATGCACCCATGTACTATTTCTTGGGAAGCTTATCAGGTATAGAACTATGTTACACTGCAGTGGTGGTACCTCACATCCTAGCAAACACCCTGCAGTCAGAGAAGACCATTACTCTGCTGAGCTGTGCCACCCAGATGGTCCTTTTCATTGGACTTGGCAGTGCTGATTGCTTCCTCTTAGCTTCCATGGCCTATGACAGATATGTTGCCATCTGTCATCCCTTGCAGTACCCTCTCTTCATGACTGTAACTCTTTGTGTTCGCTTGGTTGTGGCTTCTGTGGTCATTGGCATGGTCTTGTCCTTACAGCTTGTGATCTTCATCTTCTGTCTACCATTCTGTCAGGACAGAGGAATAGAACATTTTTTTTGTGATGTGCCACCAGTGATGCAACTTGTGTGTGCCACTAGTCATATCCATGAGCTTTCTGTGCTAGTGGCTGCTGCCCTAGCCATAGCTGTGCCTTTCTTTTTCATTGCCACCACCTATGCCTTGATAGGAGCAGCTGTGCTCAAACTCCACTCAGCAACTGGCCGTCACAGGGCCTTTAACACCTGTTCCTCCCACCTCACTGTGGTGTTGTTGCAGTATGGCTGTTGTGCCTTCATGTACCTGCGCCCCAAGTCTAGTTTCCATCCCAAACAAGATCAGTTCATCTCCCTGGTATACACACTGGGAACCCCATTCCTCAATCCTCTTATCTACACTCTGAGGAACAATGAAATGAAAGGTGCCATAGAGAAAGTACTTACCAGAAATTATTTCTCCCAGAAAATTGTACAATAGGAAACACCCCACATAATAAGGTTTAGTCCTAGCCAAAACAAGCCACTGAGCTATGAAAAATTATTGTCATTGCTGATATTGAAATTATTTCCACAGTAACAATAAACATAAGGTACTTAAATGTTCACATATGTATGGTGATATTCTTTACTATGTGCTACTTTTAGACTGGGTGATTATATTTATAAAAAAGATATAAGCAAACACATGCAGAAAGTAATGTTAAGTGGCAAGTATATGATTTTATTAAATTAGGTATTAGAAAAGCTTATTCCATAAGTTTTAGATTAAAATTTTGAAATAACAAAATTTTATCTGGCACTTGAGAGCCAGGAAAGTGAGAAATACTTAAACATTATTAATTACAGAGGCCATTATCACTAAGATACCTAGAGATAAGAATAGCTACAGTGTTTTAGAATCCAATGAGAATGGGACTCGGAATAGAATTGATTAGTGGATTGATAGTTTTGATTAAAATAAAGGCCTATGGCTCCAGCTGCATATGTAGCAGAGGATGGCCTTGTTGGGCACCAGTGGAAGGAGAAGTCCTTGGTCCTGACAAGGTTGGACCTCCAGTGTAGGGGAAGGTTGTGGGGGGGGTGGATGGGGAGGGGAACACCCTTGTAGAAGAAGGGGAAGGGGATGGGATAGGGGGATTATGTCTTGGAAGCCAGAAAAAGGGAATAACTTTTGAAATGTAAGTAAAAAATATCCAATAAATGGGGGAAAAAAAGGAATCATTTAACCAATAAGACCGCATGAGAAAAATCCTGGGATGAAAGTACCATAACCTCCCTGGCATCTCTTGCTCAGTCCTGTACTGGGAAACCCAGCTGGATGCCAGAGTATCTGGCATCTGTGTGACTTTAACAGGAAGCCCATCTTTTGAGAAATAAGCTGTATAGAGAGGGACATTGAAGATTGGCAAAAAATAGAATGACTCAAGGTTTTCATTGTAGTATTATATGTAAAACTAAAATTATGTTCTCTAATAAAATTATTTTTAAATAAATTTTGTATGAGAAACTTGATTCTGGTTTTGTTTTAGGATGCTAAGTATTAATACTGTTATCATTAAGTGCTTACAGTGTTCAAAAATTAGGAATATTACAGAGAGCATATAACACACATATTTATTAACATACCTTATCAATTAGTCTTCAAAAATATTTTCATTATAATAAAAATTCTTTCCGTAGAAAGATCTAATGTGACCAATACTTTCAGATACTTAAGATTATTAAAGAAGTACTACAGAGTGTGTTGTCTACATAATTAATTGATGTAGTTTGCTGGTAGTTCTAAGAGGCTGACAAATCATCCAGTTAAACCCAATATTGTACAGACAAGTATATCAAAGTGACTCTTTTTCCTTAGCTTCTATGTGGATATATATATATATATATATATATATATATATATATATATATAGAGAGAGAGAGAGAGAGAGAGAGAGAGAGAGTTAATTACAAGGTTCTGCATTTTAAGCAAGGTGTGCAGATTGTAGCATTGATATGTATTTTATGACACAATATTCAATTGAATGAAAGTTCCACATAAATTTGAAAAGAATAGTCAACCTATAAATCACAAAGAATACTATATTTTCGAGCTACGTAATAGTATATGGTTTGTATTTTTATTTCATTTGGTTTTAGATTTTAATGTCAGGGTCTTACAAGGTAGCTCAGTTCATCTTTAAACTTGTAATCTTTTTGTTTCAGCCTCACAAAGACTGGGAATATAAAGAAAAGCTATGAGTCTTAAGTAATAATATAATTTTAGTCTGCAATGTTTTGCATAGCTTATCTACTCTGATCAGTATTTACTGAAGATTATGGATCAAATTGTGCTACTGTTATTGTAGATCTGCCTCTCATCTTCATTTTGCCAGCATTTGTTTTCTGCTTTTAATTTGACTCTCATCAAAAGAGCTATAAATGTCAATTTTATGGCAAATAATTATTAATTATATATTGTTTCCTGTTCTTTTTTGAAATTATAAGTTAATTGCTTTTCTCCATTTTCTTTCGTTCATCCAAACCCTCCCATGTTTTACATCGACTCTCTTTAAAACTGATGACCTCTTTTTCACTAGATGTCAAGGCATAAACATGCATTTCATATACATATGTTCCTGAAATATAGGCATACAATTTTCTGTGCATGTATGTTTTGAAACTCTGTTATAAAATTTAAATATTTTAGGCATGCTTCTGTGTTGCTGAAGTAAAACTCACTTTATCATTAATTAATATTTCTTTTTTGTATTGGATTTTTTTATTTGTATTTCAAATGTTATTCCTTTTTCAGGTTTTCCAGACATAACCCCATATTCTATCCCACTTCCCTTCTTCTATAAGGGTATTCCCCTTGCAGACCATCTCCCTTCCTGCCCCTGCCCTAACCCAACATTCCCCTACACTGGGACGTACAGCCTTGGCAAGACCAAGGGCTTCTCCTTCCACTGGTCATCTTCTACAACATATGCACCTGGAGCCATAGGTCACTCCATGTTACAGTCTTTGGGTAGTAGTTTAATTCCCTTGGAGCTTTGGTTATTTGGCATTGTTGTTCTTATGGGGTTACAAACCCCTTCAACTCTTTCAATCCTTTCTCTTTTTCGTCCAACTGGGATCCTGTTCTCAGTTCAATGGTTTGCTTCTAGCATTAGCCTCTGTATTTGACATGCTCTGGCTGTGTCTCTCAGGAGACAACTATATCAGGCTCCTGTCAGCATGCACTTCCTGACTTGATCAATATAGATTTGCTTGGTGGTTTTATATATATATATATATGTATACCGATGTGGGGCAGGCACTGAATGGTCATTCCTTCAGTCTCTGTTTCAAACTTTGCTTCCATATCCCCTCATCATATGAATATTTTTCTCCCTTTAAGAAGAGGTGAAGCATCTGCACTTTGGTCATCCTTCTTCTTGAGTTTCAGAAGCTCTGTGGATTGTATCTTGGGTAATTCGAGCTTTGGGGCTAATATCCATTTATTGGTGACTGCATACCATCTGTGGTTTGCTGCAGATTGGCTTACCTCACTCAGAATGGTATTTTCTAAATCAATCCATTTGCCTATGAATTTCATGAATTCATTGCTTTTGATAGCTGAGTTGTAATCCATTGTGTAGATGTACCATATTTTCTTTATCCATTCCTCTTTTGAAGGGGTTTTGGGTTCTTTCCAGCTGCTGGTTATAATTAATAAGGGTGCTATGAACACAGTGGAGCACTTGTCTTTATTGTGTGTTGGAGCATCTTTTGGGTATATACCCAGGAGAAGTAGAAATGAATCTTCAAGTAGTACAATGTCCAATTTTCTGAGGAACCTCCTCAGAAAAGGGTTCCTCTTTCTCTGCATCCTCACCAACATCTGTTGTCACCTGAGGTTTTATCTCAGCCATTCTGACTGGTGTGAGGTGGAATCTCAGGGTTGTTTTGATTTGCATTTCCCTGATGACTAAGGATATTGAACATTTATTTAGGTACTTCTCAGCCGTTTGATATTTCTCAGATGAGAATTCTTTGTTTAGCTCTGTACCACAACTTCAATAGGTTTATTTGGCACTCTGGAGTCTAACTTCTTGAGTTCATTGTATATTTTGGATATTAGTCCTCTTTCAGATGTAGGTTCAGTAAAGATTTTTTTCCCAATCTTTTGGTTGCTGTTTTGTCCTAATGAAAGTGTCTTTGCCTCACAGACCTTTGCAGTTTTAAGAAGTCTCATTTGTTGATTATTGATTTATGAGCGCAAACCATTGGTGTTTTGCCCAGAAAATTTTCCCCGAAGCCCATGTGATTGAGACTCTTGCCTACTTTTTCTTCTATTAGTTTGAGTGTATCTGGTTTGATATGGAGTCCTTGATCCACATGGACTTAAGCTTTGTATAGGATGATAAAAATGGGTCAATTTGCATTCTTCTATATGCTAATCTCCAGTTGAACCAGCACCATTTGCTGTCTTTTATTCACTGAGTAGTTTTAGCTGCTTTGTCAAAGATCAAGTGACCATGGGTATGGAGGTTCAGTTCTGGGTCTTCAATTCTGTTCCACTGATCTACCTGCCTGTCTCTGTACCAACACCATACAGTTTTTATCACTAATGCTCTGTAATACTGGTTGAGGTCAGAGATGGTGGTTCCCCTAGAAGTTCTTTTATTATTGAGGATAGTTTTCCCTACCCTTGGTTTTTGTTCCTCCCATGAATTTGTAAATTGCCTTTCCTAACTCTATGTAGAATTGAGTTGCAATTTTGATGGGGATTGCAGTGAATCTGTAAATTGCTTTTGGAAATTGACCATTTTTACTATATTAATCCTGCCAATCTATGAGCATGGGAGGTCTTTCCATCTTCTGATATATTCTTCAATTTCTTTCTTCAGACACTTGAAGTTCTTGTCATACAGCTCTTTCACTTGCTTTGTTAGAGTCATAGCAAGTTATTTTATATTATTGGGGATGATTGTGAAGGGTGTCATTTCCCTAATTTCTTTCTCTGCCTGTTTATCCTTTGAGTAGAGGAAGGCTACTGATTTGTTTGAGTTAATTTTATACCCAGCTATATCTTATCTATATCACTCTAGAAGGGATCCAGTTAACACAAATACATGCCTCTCTCCTATAATAGCATATTTTTGGTGCAGTAGCTCAAAATCATCAAAAGTACAGATTGATTCAAATTAGCAGCCTCCTTTCTTTTCAGGCCTGCCATATTTTAACCTCTCTCTAAGAGGATTCTTAATATCATAACCACCAAACTGATAACCTCACACATTTTGATAATTAAAACAATTCAAATCAATCAAAGAAATCTAAACAATTACCATTATCTATTGAGATATTGCTCTTCCACTATTCCCTGCCTTGTTCTGACACTATTAAATTTTACTAGTGAGGTGAAATCCTAAATTTATTTATTCATCTATACATACTTAAATTCTCCCTTCTATGGAGATTTGTATGAGTATGTCTAGCCCATTTTTCTTTATATAATTGCTCTCTTCATAGCAGGAACTGTTAGCATTTGTGGTTTCAGTTCTTACATAATCACCAGCCTGCTACCTATGGCCCTGGTTGGATTGGGTGTGTCTCATTCTTAAGCCAGAATTATGCATAACAGTTTAATACACTTTTTGTCCTACTTCCAAACCAACACATCTTGGGAAGGAACCACATGGCTTGGGAAAATCTTCTGCTAGGAAACCAATTCCCTCTGCCTCGTAATCTCACATCACGGTGCCTGTTTTATATTTAAGAATCTCCAATTAATTTTCATAGCTAGTTCGTGTCTACAAATTGGATGCCATCTGCTGCTGTAGAAGTTTAATTCACTGATATCCCAACGGCGGCTGTGCAATTTCCTTGTTGCCTGCCTAAAATGCTCTGGATTCTCAAATGAAAGACACAAACACTGGCAGCCTTATATTTAATATGACTTAATGGCTGGACCACACCCAATCTTCTACATTGCTTATGCTGTCCCTGGTACATTCCTGAATTATTACTTACTAAAATCTATATTCCATCATTGCTACCAAAGTCCCAACAGGGTCCAGCAACAGGGGCCACTCTTACCTGGTTCAAGCTTAATTGTTTGCTTTTCTCTCTGCAGCTCCTTTATCCTTCTCTGGCTTCAGTAAAGTTATTGGAGTAGAGAAATAAAAACAATTTTAAAAATCAAAAGAAGGAAACTAGATAAAAAATGTTATTAAGTGTATAAATAATGGGGGCAAGTCTTAACAAAAGTATGGGCAGAGGTAAAGAAGATGAAAAATGCATGCAGAAGAAGAAGATGTGGTGAATTGCAAATGAGGAAAAATGGAAAAGATGAGAAAGAAAATGAGGAAGACTATAGCCTGGGAGTTTTGTGTTTTCTGTTCCTCTCATTCCCTATTGGTGCTCATTTTGTTAGAGCAGTAGTTCTAGTCCTTCCTAATTCTACAACCCTTTAATAGATTTTCATGGTGTAGAGATCCTGAACCACAAAATTATTTGCTTCCTACTTCAAGATTCAAAGTAAAGAAAGAAAAAAAGAAAGAAAGAAGAGTATAAAAAGAAAAAGAAGGTCCAGCAGCAGGTCCAAAGTGGGATTCAGCTAAAGGGGATACTCCAAGGCCTGACACCATTACTCGGACTATACAATGCTCACAAAAAGGGGCCTATCATGACTGCTGTCTAAATGACACATTAAGCAGCTGAAATAGTCAGATGCAGATAGATCTATGTATCCAAACAATGAACAGAAGCTTCTGTCCCTTCTTATTGAATTAGGAAAAAGCTGTAGGAAGCAGAGGAGGGTGACCCAGTATGAGGACCAGCAGTCTCAATTAATCTGGACCCCTGAGATCTCTCGGACACTGGACCACCAACCAGAAGGCATACACCAGCTGATATAAGGCCCCCAACACATATAAAGCAGAGGACACTCAGGTCTGGGTTCAGTCAGAAAAGATGCACCTAACCCTCAAAAGACGGGAGGCCCCAAGGGGTTTAGAGGTCTGGTGGGGTGTCTCATAGAGACAGGGTTAGGTGAATAGGAGGTATGAGATTTGGAACAGTTGGAGGGTGGACTGCAAGGAGAATAAAATTTAGAATATAAAATAAATAAATACATAAATTATTTTAAAAAAATTATTCCATGTGTGCTGGCATTGGGCTGTAAAAATTGCTCAATTGCTCATCAGTAATGAGCACTAACTGCCAGATTTGCTTCCAAGAACCTAGATGGTGACTTGTAGCCATCTCTACCTCATGTTTCTGGAAGTCTGATATGCTCTTCTGACCTCCATGGCATTCTGTGTGCATGTATGTGATGTACAGACATATATTCAGTACAAAAACACAGCCACACAAAATAAGCAATAAGTAAATTAAATGTCAATATATAAATAAAATTTTATTTTTATTTAAACAAATTTAATTATTACTATAATTTTTAAGTTTTAATTGTTTAATTGATACATAGAAATTGTAATACATATGGGATGACATATGCCTTGATACATGTTCCTGCTGTGCAATGACCAAACAATGACAATAACAATTTATTAAATGGAACTCATGGGTCCATCCAACATCCATAGCTATTCTTACCTCTCCTAGAATGGTTAGCATTAAAAAGAGAAAAAAATAAAGTAAATAAATAGCAAAGCCTGACCAAGATATAAAGATGAAAGTTTTCACACCATTGATCGTATACGTTAGGAGAACTATGGAATACAGTATGAAGCTTCCTCAAAAAACAGAATTAAACTTTACCGTCTGATCCAGATATCTCAAAATGGTAGTATAGCCAAAGAAAATGAAGTTGATATTTCAGAGAGAAACTTGCACACCCTTGGTAGAGCATTGTTCAGGACAGCTAAAATGGATTCAAGCCAGTTGTCTATCAACCACTGAATGGACACAGGGCAAGTGAGGCATATACTCTCTATATTTCTCAGCTATTGAAAATGGAGCCCTCCAGAATACAGCAAATACAGAGGCGAATGCCAGCAGCAAACCACTGAACTGAGAATAGGACCCCCGTTGAAGGAATCAGAGAAAGAACTGGAAGAGCTTGAAGGGGCTCAAGACCCCATATGTACAACAATGCCAAGCAACCAGAGCTTCCAGGGACTAAGCCACTACCTAAAGACTATACATGGACTCACCCTGGACTCTGACCTCATAGGTAGCAATGAATATCCTAGTAAGAGCACCAGTGGAAGGGGAAGCCCTGGGTCCTGCTAAGACTGAACCCCCAGTGAACTAGACTGTTGGGGGGAGGGCGGCAATGGGGGGAGGGTGGGGAGGAGAACACCCATAAAGAAAGGGCGGAGGGGTTGGGGAATGTTGGCCCGGAAACCGGGAAAGGGAATAACACTCGAAATGTAAAGAAGAAATACTCAAGTTAATAAAAAAAATAATCTAACCTAAAAAAAGAAAAAAAAAGAAAATGGAGCCCTCATCCATAGAGAGATGGATGAAACCTAATAATATTATACACAAAGAAATAAGACAGAAATAAGACAGACACAACATCACCATCGTCATCATCATCATCATCATAATAATAATAAGTAGAATAAAAATGATATCCAAGACCACAAAAATGACAGTTAATAAGTACATCATATGTTCTGATTTTGAAAATAAAATCACAGTTCATTGTACTTTAAAGCTAACAGATTTATCACATCAATTAAGTCCAACATTTCTCCTTGCAGATTAGAATGCCATTTTTAAACTTCCCTTGTAGCTTGGAGATTAGAATGACCACAAATAGAATGACCCTGGCTCTCCAGGTGGTTGGGCCTGTGTAGGATAAGTATGTTACACATGCTTCAGGGTCTCAAGCTTGAATAAATGTCTCTCTATCTAGAATGTATCACCATCAATTTCCTGATGGGTGCAAAATGGAATTATTGATACCTTCCCAAAGGCCTAGGAAGAGTTTTATAGTGACCACACAGAAAAGTTTCTCTTTAACCTTTGTCTTTCTTTAGTTGAATTAAGTGTAAGTGGCCCCAATAGGGATTTATATTCTCTCAAGTGACTCATTATTTTAAAGAAATTACATGAAGGACATTTAAATACTAAACTAGATCGGCCAAGAATGGACTCAATGATTATATCAGAATCTATTCCACATTAAAGAGAAGGTCACAAGTCTTGTCAGTCAAGACTGAAATTTTAATTACTCCATAATATCATGGTTCTTATGAATGCCATTCTTACCTAATTCTAGCCTAGTCACTAATTTCTAAGGAACCATTTTTCTCCTGAATGTCAGAATATGAAGAACACTTCCTGCTGTCATGTAGATCTCATGAAACCATGATTTAATGCCATCTTGTTCTCACTGGATGACTCTGACCAAAACCTCATGAACCACCATTATTGTTTTACCTGTAAGAAGACTGGGAAAGTTTCTTTAAAGGAGCTCCCTCAGATATCTGTGGCAGCAACATCTGAGCATCAAAGTTAATTTGCTCATTGGTGAGTTTCCTTAGATGGCTAATGGAAAAGAAATCGAAATTGTTGAGAGAGTATCTAAAAGACTCCGGTTTTATTAATATTTTCCTCACATAAATAATAAAAATAAAAAACTCTATAATGCTTTCCAATTTAAAATGAATAATCATGAATATCAACATTTATGAAACACAAGTATGTTGTTAATGTATGGATAATTATTTGCATGAATAGACATAGAAAACATAGTTGAGATACATGGTTGAATTGACTAACATGACATATGTGATAAAGTGAGATTAAAACTTAAGTCATTGATAAAGTCAGAGGAAATCTTAGTGTGACAAGACCAGATTAGCCTATTCTCAGCTAAGTGGCTATTGCAACTGATGGCTGATGGGAGAGTTAGAGTAGGTTTTCTTTAGGAATGTTTCTCCAGAGAGACTACCCATGCTCCTACATGCTATACACTTACACACAGCCCTGATGAGCTCCGAGGGGTTAGAGAAAAAAGAACAAAAGAAAATATGAGGTGAGAAGAAATGGTGGTAGGATTGGAGAGAGGCTAAAGGGGAAAAATGGAGTTTGGATATCACTAAAACAACAGTATGAATGTATGACATTCGCAGTCAGTAAAAAATATAAATCATTCAGACTATCTCCTTTTAGAAAATATAAGAAAGTAGAATTTGTTCTTATAGGTCTCTTTAAGAGTAAGTCAACACTCTACGTTTTCTCTATCTCATGAGTTTGGCTAATGAGCAGAATTTTGAACAATTTAAAAGAAAACATTTAAGTCATCTGTATTTTTGAATGTCAATGAAATATAAAATGTCTAATATAAAATTTAAATATCCCATATTGAAATTTTATGTAAAATTAATTATATCACTTTGTCACAAAATATTAGCATTGAAAATATACACAGTAAATCTCTAAGAATATAAGAAAATATTTTCAAATGACTATTATAATTTTCATTTTTGAAGGAAAGAGAATTCTCATTTAAAAAAATAAAAACAGTTTAGCACTTAGTTCTGCAGAGTCTTTAAATTCCTCTATTATAAGCTAAAGTTACGAAATATGACTTTTCTTTTTTTTTTTTTTTTCTTTTCTTTTCTTTTTTTTTTTTTTGTCGCTGGGGACCCAACCCAGGGCCTCGCTTCCTAGGCAAGCGCTCTACCACTGAGCTAAATCCCCAACCCCTAAAATATGACTTTTCTTTCTCTCAATTATACCAGACTAGAATTAATAGTTTATAAAATATTAATGTTTCCCTGGTTGCTTTATTTGCTGATAAGGTGCATTGGCCTGAGAGATGAAGTGAGGAGAAGCCTAACTGCCACTATATTTGAGAATATATGGTAGTCTGAAAAATGTTTACAACGTACAGTGCTTACCTACTAAACTGTATCTCAATATAAGACTATTGTGTGGACATTCAAGCATTGAGGAATAACTGCTACAAAGGATATTAACCTGATTGGTATAAAATAAATACCTCAAATTTTTATTTTTATGTTTTCTATTATTCATTCATCAAGTTGAACAAGAACTAATCAATTACCCCAACTTAGTTTGTTATTATTTAATATTATTATTATTAATATTATTGTCTGCAACAGACAAATGTAAATTAATGATATTGTAAAGAGAGAAATAACGAAGGTCTAAAATTATTATAGCATAATTTGGTTGTAGAAAACATGACTGAATATTTGCTTTGAAAGCTGGTTTAAAGGATTTGAGATTAACAAATAAATAAATTTAAGTCAAACCAAACAAATAAAGGGACATGAATAAGGAAATAAATGAAACTAATAAACTGTGGTCTTGTGCAATTTAATGTAACAGTAAATGAAATATTTATCAAACTGACTCTAACAAAAACTGATTGTTTTAAGCATTAGGCTCCTAAGGGGCAATGTGAACGCTATTGCATACGTGTATTTGTTACATGAAGATGATGCCAAGGTTGGAGTTGTCTCCCAAAACAGTCTTAGGGAAAACCATAGTATATTAATGATAAAAATGAAACCAACGGGTTTGCAGAAACTGTTGTATTGGGGAAAAGAAGTGTTTGAGTGTCACACGGAAACAAATATGCACACACAAAGTTGTCTTAAAGCCTTAAGAGAGGTGAATGTCAAATTTTGAAGTTCAAATTTAAGTTTAAATAATATTTTTATTCCATAGCATGACCTTGCATATATGAGCTCGTTTTCCTTTACATAACTATTTTTGGAATTTGTGCTTGCAGACCACCAATTCCAGACATCTCTGTCTTACTTGATCCACAAAAAGAACATCTACTGAATCAGATCCTGACCACTTCTTCGTGTTTGTAACATTGCTACCTTGGTTTTTGCTTTGAGAAAACAACCATTCCTGAAAGCTTCCTGGAACCAGCTTTTAACTTATTTCATTTTTTTGATATTTGATTGTAATTCTCCTATTGATAACCTTGATTATTTGTTTTTATATTTCCCTGTCTTTTACTCATTTTTTTTCCTGTGTCTTGCTAAGTTTATTACTTATTGAATAAGGAGGTTTTTTTGTACAAATATCATCTTGGCTTTAAAAGGAACAGTTAGCTTGCTTACTATTATTAGACATTATTCTTTGATACCTTTATTTTATTTATTTATTTATTTTTTATTATTATTAACTTGAGTATTTCTTATATACATTTCGAGTGTTATTCCCTTTTTTAAGCTAAGACCAGTTATTTGATGAATATAGATGCAGAAATTAACTATAAAATATGTGCTAACTGAATTCAAGAACATATTAAATTATGGCCAAATGAACTTCATCCATGAAAGATAACATTTTTGCAAAACATGTGCATCAATAAATGTAACACACCACATATACACCCTTAAGAACAGAAACCACATAATCATTTGGATTGATGCTGAAGGGGTATTTCGACAAAGTTCCAACATGCCTATATGATAAAAGTTCTGTAAACAGCTGTAAATAAATGAAGATAACTAAAAATAATACTCTATATAAAAAAATCCTGTGTAGCTAACTTTATATAAATGTAAACAAACTCAGAGCAATTCCTCTAAAATCACAAATGAAATACGAATGTTCATTTTCCATCTTTTATTTGATATACTATTTAAAATCTTAGTTATATAATTTGTCAAAAGAAAGGCATGAATGTGAATAAAAATAGGAAAGAAAAGGTCAAATTATACCCAATTCCAGGTTATATAACTCTTTTTCAAAAGGCAGTATCAAGTCTGCTAGAAAACTTTTGGACGTACAAAACACCTACAATAAAGTTTCATAATATAAAATAATTTTCAAAAAGTATTGCACTAACTCTGTAGATTAATTAATTTTGGTAGGATCAGATTTTTGTAATATAAACCCTGCCAAATGAAGGGTATACAAGGTCTTTTGATTGCTAATTATTTTATTTGACTTACCTTTCCAATGTTCTTGAATAGAGGTTGTTCTTTGTTTGGTTTATGTGTGTTCCAAAATATTTATTATTTGGAGCGAATTTGAATGGGGTAGTTTTTCTAATTTCATTCTCTGATTGTACATCATTGCTATGTAGGAAGAAGTCTAATGTTTTTCCTCATTATTACTCTTTTTCTTATTAGAGGAGCAACACAGTCTGAGAAGAAACAGTGTTAAAGGACTTCACCCTCCATTACAGAGAGGATGAAATGAAAGAGTAAGTATCTAAGGAGAATTCCATCCTAATGAGAGAGCTGAAAGGAGTCATTCTCTAGACTCTCCTAAGCCCAGAAATGTGACACATTTAAAACATTCAGCTTTGTAAATTATTCACAGAGTCCATATCCGTATACCCTGTCATGCATTAGAGAGCTAAAAATGTGCATTCTATGTGCTAAGCATGAAAATTAAATTATCAAGCAAGAGTACTGGAGTTAAAACTTGAATGTGAGGTTTAGGGATTTAGCTAAGTGGTAGAGCGCTTGCTTGCAAGGACCTGGGTTAGGTCCCAAGCTCCGGAAAAAAAAAAAAAAAAACTTGAATGTGACCAAAAATCTAATCAATTAGCACTCTTCCATTCTATCTCCTCAAATTTTATCAAATGCAAAGCAAAGCCCCAAATTCTTCAGTCATAATATAACTGGAGAACTGCACATGATCATTATAATACATTTACACAGAGAAAGACAAAGCCATAAGCAGAATGATAACCATCAATCCCACAATGCCAAAACTTAATATTTCCAGACATGTAATTGCATCGTGTGAGTATATGTAATTACCTTTAAGTGGTATGCTGTTTTACAATCTCATTATTAAGTTTTTCTCATTTTGTTAGGATTTTCCGCACTGTTATTTTAAATTATTTCGGAGACTTGCACCATCTCGCTAAGTACCCTTCTCTTGATGTTTTTTCATAATTTTGCTCCATTCCACTGAAAGTTATAGCCAATATTCCTGTCTATATTTTATAGACAGGTAGAGTGAAAAAAATTCCTCAAAACAATATTCCTGATCAAAGTATATGATTCTCTTCCAATCCTTCATTGTACATATCAAGTTATACTACAAAAATCTATACAGCAATTACACTCAGTTTGGATGTTTGAGAAGAGACTTGTCTCTCAAACGCAAATGCCACAAGCATTTATCATTCCTCTATTATAATCAATTTGATCTCAAAAAGTTGTTTCCCATTTATCTCTTTATTTGAATACTACTGAAATTGTATTTCATGTGTTTATGGTTGTTTACCTTTAAGATTCTTAAAATCTTTCAATATCTTTTAATAATTTTCCATTATTTTTGCTGAATTATAAAATGTTATTGTTACTAAATATGCAGAATGTGTTCTCTCATCAAAGAAATTTAACATTTTTTGTCTTTTCCCAAAAAATAAATTCTGCCCTTTTATTACTTGGATAAATACATTTATGTACCATGAGACATTATAGATCATGTGAGCTAGATTTTAGCTTTTCTTTATTTTCAACTTAAATTTTCCCTATAAGAATGATACTGAACCTCAGTGAACTAGACTGTTGGGGGAGGGGGCAATGGGGGAGGGTGGGGGGGAACACCCATAAGGAAGGGGAGGGGAGGGATGTTTGCCTCGAAACCGGAAAGGGAATAACACTCAAAATGTATATAAGAAATATTCAAGTTTAAAAAAAATGAAAAGTTACATATGAAAATAGTAAGCTTAAAAAGCACAGAGTCTTAAAGATAAGGATCGTTTTATTAGTGAGGAGACAATTACTAAAACTGAATGTTAGCTAGTGAGAGCCTGTTGGTCCTAGTGAAGTCTGAAATACATTTTGTATGTTGGAGAACTCTTCGATTTTCTTTCTTAGGGAGAGGTATTTGTATTTCACCCATACAAAAAATAAAGCTCAAGCAAATATTTGAACCCTCAAAAAAAAAAAAAAAAAAGAATGAATTTTCACTCATATGGCTTGAGAAATAACTACAGATGTTAGGATTTCAAGGCTTTGTAAGTGTGTTGAAATAGTAATGACTGATAATTGATATAAATTTAGTGGGTACTCTGCCAGTGCTGTTTTAAGTGCTGTCATATGTCTCTCAGAAACTGAAGGAGGAAGAGACTTCTCTTCTCTGATCTATTTCCCAGGTAATAAAACTAATGAGAATGGTACTGGAGGTCAAGAAATAAAGCAATTAAGGAAAGAGACTTAGCAGTAGTGAGCCTATGTTTAAATTCCCACTGCCGTATATAATATTGTAACCTTGGGCAAATGTCCAATTTCCTTATCTGTAAAACATCACTTAGAATTTATTACTCCTAAGTAAGTTAATATTAATATATAGACTTCTATCCATTTGTGGATTTGCAATATGAAAACTCAGATTTCCTCTAATGACATTATGTGTAATTTTTAGCTTCATTTTAATTGACAGATAAAAATATTTCTTTATTTTTAGGTGTAGCAGGATTGGTCAGTGTATGTATATTTATTCTTCTTTAAATGTATTCGCTGATATGTTACTTACTATTCATTTATTCAATTGTTCATTTATTTTGATTGTTTGAGAGGAAGGAACCATCAACCTATGGACAAATGTCAAAGATTTTACTTTGATTATAAAAGTTAATAAAAATCAAAGCCTTTATTCCGTTCATCGGGTATTTTTTTTAAAAATAAAGTGGGACAACATATTTATGACAAACATAAGTAGAAAATTATGAAAGAATCTCATTTTTTTCATTCTTGGGGTTTACGGTTATCTGATGGCAACATTTTTGTGCATAATTATTAACTATTTCTAAAGCATGACATTACCAGAATTCATTAAATACATTTATAACACTTTCACATCTGGTTAGATGTAATTAAATGAATATATAATTATTACTGATGATTCGCACTGTTTTTAGGTATAGTAGAATAAATTAAAATCAAATATGGAATAGTCAAATATTCTGTAGAGGACACTGTGAGATTCAGAGTTAAGCAATCATCATGTAGCATGTTGTACAGATGAGTTACGATGGTTTGTATGTCACACCAGTTGAGTTGTTGATTGTTAAGAATTCCCCACTACCATTCACTTCAGAGTGCTCATGACTGTGACTGTCTCACTGAGCCTGTGTGTGTGTGTGTGTGTGTGTGTGTGTGTGTGTGTTTTGTTTCTTCAGTTAATCATTATTCTGTCTTGTTTCAGTTTTCTTGTATCTCAGGTAAGACTAATATTAACACATTGCTGTTTAATTCATTGTCAGGTAAAGTTTTATCTAAATTGAAAACCTTTGGGTCACAGAAGGAAATACAGAAAAATTATAAAATGAGAAATATATGAAAAGTGTAGGTCATAAAAGATCAGACTTCAGATAATAGCCGTTTGATATGGAGTCCAGACTAAATGTAAAGTAAATGGAGTATAGCTATGTGTAAGGCACGGAGAGCTATGAGAACAGAGAGTTAGTACATAAAAGTGCTAGATAGAACAACCTGAATAACTTTTGCAGGCATGATGTAGAAGTACATATTTAAGTACAGTGAAGTTCATAAATTATCATTACATTGATAATTGAAATATAGTTAAACTAATTGTTAGTGATGAAAGCTGAAAGAGTGGTGAAAATGATAGAGAAAGTGTCTGTCTGTTTATTATTGTGGTTCTCCATCTTGGTAGTGATTTAATTTTATTACAAAAATAACTAAGATCTTTACATAACTTTACATTCTCATATCTACATGTATTCTATCTGAGTAAGAATCTATATAAAAAATGTGAATGGTGCATTTATTTATCTAGCTTTAAACACAGTTAAATATATGTTTGTCCTATTTAAAAATATGTCCAAAATATACAGTTTTACATACAAACAAAATGTTTCTCGGTTAAATCAAAATATTGAAATAAATGGAGGAAACACCTACCAGTTTTTTTGGGAATTTGTCTGTAGACATGCATGTCCACTACTAAGATTTCTAAGGAAAAATATGCCAGACTTTTAATTGTGAATTTATTTCCCAAAATTGGGATCGAAACTAAATACCAAGAAGAAAACCACAGAAGAAACAGGTTCAGCCTCCCTGACTTTTCTCTGGCTTGAAGCAACTCAGTAAATAAGATACCGCATTTCCTTTGTTTGTTTGTTTGTTTGTTTGTTTTCCATGCAAGGCATGATGAATGGGAAGCCTGTCCTCAATCAATCTGGGACTCCTGAGTTTGTTTTCCGCGTCTTCACCACTGTCCCTGAATTCCAGGCTCTCCTCTTCCTCCTCTTTGTCCTGCTGTATTTGATGATCCTCTGTGGTAATACAGCCATCATCTGGGTGGTGTGCACCCACAGCTCCCTACACACGCCCATGTATTTCTTCCTTGGCAGTCTGTCTGTCTTGGAAATCTGCTACACCACAGATGTAGTACCTTTAATGCTTTCTAACATCTTTGGGGCCCAGAAACCCATATCACTGGCTGGTTGTGGGACACAAATGTTCTTCTTTGTAACTTTAGGAAGCACTGACTGCTTTCTCTTGGCAGTCATGGCCTATGACAGGTATGTGGCCATCTGCCACCCTCTACACTACAGCCTCATCATGACCCAGAAACTGTGTATCCAGATGGTGATGGGCTCTTTGAGTTTGGCGCTATTTCTCTCCCTCCAGCTCACTGCCTTAATTTTCACCTTGCCCTTCTGTGGACATGACAGGGAAATAAACCACTTCCTCTGTGATGTGCCCCCAGTTCTCCGCCTAGCTTGTGCTGACATTCATGTGCACCAGGCAGTCCTCTATGTAGTGGGCATACTGGTGCTGACTGTCCCATTCCTGCTGATATGTATCTCCTATGTGTTCATTGCTTCTACAATTCTACGCATGCACTCTGCAGAGGGTCGCCAGAGGGCTTTCTCTACCTGCTCCTCCCACCTCACTGTGGTCTTGCTGCAGTATGGATGCTGTAGCCTCGTATACCTGAGGCCTCGCTCCAGCACCTCAGAGGATGAGGACCGCCAAATCGCTCTGGTCTATACTTTTGTCACCCCATTACTCAACCCTCTGATTTACACTCTTCGAAATAAAGATGTGAAAGGCGCGCTGAGGAACTCCATCTTCCATAAAGCAGTCTGAGGGGAGATAAAGATGTCAGGGAATTGTGTGGTAATTGTCAGTTAAATCATTCAACAGAAAAGGACAAACAAAATTATATCACTTACTGTCATCAACATTACACTACATTAAAAAAACAAAAAACAAAATCACATGCGAGCACCCCTATTATTGCCTCTCCTTGTTGCTTTTGTGCTCTCCTGCCCGTCATGGCCAGCCTTAAGGACCGCAAAGTGAAGTGGTGGTTGTTGGAAAGCCAAGGCTTTGAGGACTACATGCAGGAGTGAGAAATAGGACTGGTTCTTGGGAAGATAGGTGCCATGGCCAAACCAGACTGTATCATTATTTTGATGGCAACAACATCACTGACAAAACTGAGAACACAGTAAGCACGACAGTGTTTTCTTGTACCCTGAGAAGTTTGATTGCAGGAAGACTGAGACCAAATGTACCTTCACAGACGGTGCCCTGGTCCAGCACCAGCAATGGAAAAGGGAGAAAAGCACAACAGCAAGAAAACTGAAGGATGGGAAGATGGTGGTGGAATGTGTCATGAACAATATCACCTGTACTCAGATCTATGAGAAGGTGGAATGAGGGCTTCATCATCATGCTGGACAGGAGTTAGCTGTCTGAGTGAATAGACTGAATTCAATGAACAGGTCTTAACAGCTTTACTAGCCTGGTATTCCTGAGGCCTCCCTCCTGCACCTCAGAGGATGATGAAGACCGCCAAATCGCTCTAGTCTATACTTTTGTCACCCCATTACTCTCCCTCTCTTTCTCTCTATCTCCCTCCCTCCTCCTTCCCTCCCTACTTTCTCTCTCTCTCTCCATCCTTCTCATGGAATTTATTTGTTGTGGTAAACTTACAGGACAAATCAAGAGTGAAAGTTAAGTAGGCCGCCAGAAGTCAGGAATGCTGATACTTATTTGAACATACATGGGGGAGTTACAGCTGAGTCTTAGAATTATTTCCAAATATGAAGAAAATCTACCCTTTAATAACCTTAGAAAAAGTATTTTGTCTTATATCTTATAAACAGAAAGTAAACCAGATTAATCCACTTACACCACATCTCCCAGTATCCCAGAAAAGCAAAAGAGCAATGTTCCAGCATTGACAAGAGACCTCAGATACACGGTTATCCTGATCCCTCCACTGCTCTGCTGATTTGATGCCCATGGGCTTTCCTAGTTTCCGACTTCTTGTGTCTGTCCCCATTCTGTGTTTCTTTTAAGGATTCTTGTGGACAAGAAGTATCTCAACAGAAGAGATTTGACTTAGAGGTTTGGTCTAACCATACATATCAATTTTTCCCTCCAGCTACTCATATAAATAACTATCATTGAATAGTTTAACAAAAAGGACTGAATGGATATTTAAAGATCTAATGACAGTGTATGGTCCATGATTGTATCCCTAATTCCTTTTTTTTTAATATTTCTTTTCTTTCTTTCTTATTTATTTATTTTTATTTTATGGATATTTTATGTATTTACATTTCAAATGTTATCCCTTTCCCCATTCTCTCATACCCCTCCCCCTCTGCCTGCTTCGATGAAGATGCCTCCACTCCCACCTACCCACTCCCACCTCAACAACTTAGCATTCCCCTGTGCTGGAGCATCAAGCCTTCTTCTCAAGACCAAGGGCTTCACCTCCTATTGATGCCAGACAATGTCATCCTTTATAATATAAATGGCTGGAGTCATGGGTTCCTCTATGTGTACTTTTAGTTGGTGGTTTAGTCCATGAGAGCTCTGGGGAGTCTGGTGGATGATACTGTTGTTCTTCGTATCAAGTTGCAAACCCCTAAGCTCCTTCAGTCCTTTCTCTAACTACTACATTGGGGTCCCCCTGCTCAGTCTAATGGTTAGCTACAAGTATCCTTATCTGTATCAGCAAGGCTCTGGCAAAGTCTATCAGGAGACATCTGTCAGCAATCACTTCTTGGCATCAGCAATAATGAGTGGGTTTGGTGGCTGTATATGGGATGGATCTCCAGTTTGGGCAGTTTTCTTTATTGCAAACACTTCACGTGAAACCCATGTCAAACTGTTGGTTTACACAGGATCATTCCTTTGCTTAGTAAATAAATGTGTTTGAATAATAATAATAATAATAATAATAATAATAATAATAATAATAATAATAACGTGCTACCAGGATGGACATACTCAACTTTCTTTAAGTCATAGAATAATTTTAAAATTTGAATAGAGCTTCCAACATGGGAACACCGTTCTACTTAACTTCATTTTAGGATTCTCATTTCAAACAAGACAGTTGCTTTATTGGGAACCTCACATACATGCTGCATTTGAATAAAGGCTGCTGTCTATTTACATGTGATCTCCAGAGGAGGATGAAAAGCTCATTCTATAAAAGGGAGCTACTTACCTTCTTAAAAGGGCAAACATTTCCCAAAATTAATGTCTTTTTCTATATTTGATGTGAAGATATAGTTAGCAATTGCTTATTTACTGTATGGGTTTCCTTCACATTAGGTGTTTGTTCTGATAACTTCATCATTTTCTTCTTATAAACAAAAAAGAATTACATTACACAGGTGATGTAGATAAGGATGGTTAGGCTATTATACCAAGACCAGATCCTTTGTGGCTTCAGCATAAAGTCTCTCTACTAAAAATTCTGTCATTAAAGTTGGTCTTTCAACATCTTCTACACTTGCTTTTTTTTATTTTATTTTTCTTGGATTTTATGTATTTACATTTCAAATGTCATACCTCCTCTCCCTCCAATAACCCCTCCTCCCAACCCCTTGCTTCTAGGAGGATGCTCCAGCTCCTACCCATCCACTCATCTTAGCATTACCCTACATAGGGGAAACAAGCCTTCACAGGACCAAGGGCTTTTCTTTCTATTGATGCTGGACAATGCCATCCTCTGCTACATATGTGGCTAGAAACATGGGTCCCTTCATCTGTACTCATAGGTTGGAAATTTAGACCCTGGGAACTCTGGTTGGTTCTGGTTGGTTGATATTGTTCTTCTTCCTTTGGTTTAAAAAACGTCTTCAGCTCCTTCAGTCTTTTCTCTAACTTCTTCATTGAGGTCCCCTGTTCAGTCAAATGGTTCGCTGCAACTATCCTCATCTAAATTGGTAGGGCTCTGGCACAGCCTCTCAGGAGACACCCATATCTTGCTCCTGTCAGCAACCACTTCTTGGCATCAGAAGTAGTGACTGGGTTTGGTGGCTGCATATGGGATGAATCCCGGGTGGGGCAGTCTCTGGATGACCATTGCTTCAGTCCCTGCTTCACTCTTCGTCACTATATTACCCCCTGTGAGTATTTTGTTCTCCCTTCTAAAAAGTATTTTGTTCTCACTGAAGAATGCACATTTTGGTCTTCCTTCTTTTTGGGCTTCATATGATCTGTGAATTTTTTCTTAGGTATCCCAAGCTTTTGGCCTAATATACAGTTATCAGTGAGTGCATACATTGTGTTTTCTTTCTGACTGGGTTACGACACTCAGGAAGATATTTTCTAGTTCTATCCATTTACCTAAAATTTCATGTAGTCATTGTTTTTAATAGCTGAATAGTACTTCATTGTTTAAATGTACCACATTTTCTATATCCATTCCTCTATTGAAGTAAATCTGAAAGAATCCTGGTCCTGGATGCTTTCAAATTCTTTTCCTCCTATCTCTGCCTCAGTCATACCTGTTTATGCATCTGCCCTCCAGTGTATAGATTAGGCTGTGTAACACTCATGTAAATACATATTTAACTAGAAGTCACTAAACTCTGTACTTCACAATAGGTTATCTCTGCTCAGTGACCTGTGTATAGCAAAAAAACAATGCTTACCATGTTATTTTCTTCCAGAACATCTATTGAAGTTTGCCAAATACAGGTTATAAAATGAAAGTAGGATCCATTAGCTCTAAAGCACATGTGCTTTTGAGCTGGCCTAAGAAGTTGGCATAAATTACATGATTATCATATGAATATGTATATATTATATCCTGAAATGTTTCAGGTCCTTAAGCCTAAAATTTACTGGTATACTTAAAAATGCTTCAATGAAATGACTTGAGAATCCAAATTTAATCTACCAAGGTAAAATAGTACATTAATGGACATTAAATTAATTTTTAACCATACACTTTATGTGATTCTCCATATGATAGAATGACAAAATAAAAGCTATATAAGTCATGGGGAAGAAGACGTTAAGCTTCCCACTTGGACCAGGAGTTGAACTCTCATATTGTCAATCTCGGCACCAGACACCATTATCAATTGACTCATCTTACTAGTTGACTACATCATTCTAATTACCATCTACTTCTCAGTATTTGCCGCTATGTCCATGTTGTTTGAGCTGATAAGAAGCCATTGTGCCAATACTTTCCAAACAGAATAGTTTTCATCTTAAGGACTCAAAAAGATGTAGTAATATATTACAGTTTTTGCTTTCAAGTGTGGCCACCAAGGGGCCAGATAATGACACAACATGAAAGTTTAATAATAGTTTCTTGGTCAGTGGACTATGATGTTCTTATTCTTGCTGCAACTGGATGTCCCATGATAGGGTGATACCTTTAGGGATCTTCAACTTCTCAGATAAGTGGAGGAGGAAATGAGGAGTATGAGAATGGGAGTAGAATGAGAGGAGGAAGGAGGGAAAGGTAATGGGGTGGAGGAGAGGGAAACATGATCTGGTATTGGATGGGGGAAAGTACTGAAGTACTGAAGGTGAACAAAAGAATGAAATCAGGCAACCTCTGGATGAAGGAGGTTGGAAGGACACTCTAAAATATATCAGTGTCCTGGGAAGTGAGAGACACTCAGGACATGACTGGGGGTTGGGGGGGCTGAAGGCTAGATGAAATGCCCTACAGTGGGGAAAAGGAACTTATTGAACCTACTTCTAGCATAAAGACAGGGCATCAAATGAAGGATGGGGTTGCTGTCTGACAGTCAAAGTTCTGACCCATAATTCTTCCTGTCTGAAAGAAATGCAGGAACAGAAATTGAGAAGATCTTGAGGAGAAGGTCCAGTGACAAGCCCAAAATGGGATCCAGATCAAGGGGAAGCCTGAAAACTGACAACATTACTGAGGCTATGGGCCATTTAAAAACAGGGACCTACCATGACTGTCCTCCAAAAGATCCAACAACAAGCAGCTCAAAGAGTCAGATGCAGATATGTGAACCCAACCAATGAACAGAAGCTGCTGACCCCTCTGGTTGAATTAGGGGGAAACTGGAGGAAGCCGAGGAGGAGGACAACTCTGTAGGACAACCAGCAGTCTCAATTAACATGGACACCTGAGATCTCTCAGACACTGGGTCACCAACCAGGTGGCATACACCAGCTAAGATGAGGCCTCTAACACCTTTACGGCAAAGGACTCTCAGGAATGGGTCCAGTCAGAGAAGATGCACCTAATTCTCAAGAGAGTAGAGGCCACAGAAAATTTAGAAGTCTGGTTGGGTGGGTGTGGTGGGGACATACTTGTGGATACTGAGGGGTGTGTATGAAGGAGGTATGTGATGTGGAACAGTCAGCGGGTGGACCAATAGGGGAATAAAATCTGGAGAGTAAAAATAAATAAATTTATATTTTTTAAAAAAGGAAAATAAATGAGCATTATTTTCTCTGTTACATGGATTTCAAGTGTGAATCCCCTTCAATAATGATTGCATATTACATAAATATATCAAAGAAATAACTTGTATTGGCTGTTAAGTGATGGTATGAAAAAAATTACTCTAGCAGTAATACATTATGTTACAAGGAAACACATTTAACTCAGGCTAAGTTGCATATACTTTTGTATATGCATTACCTTGTGCCCACTGGGTGCAAGGACCTATGAGCACTCAGAGGCAGGACCCATCTGATTCCTGCCTGCACCTAGAACTGAAAGACAGTCACCAGGATAACCTACACACCTGAGATTACAATACCTGATTCAAGAAACAGATGAAAGAAAACGGGAAAACAGTTCTACAGGAGTGCTGACATAAAGGCCTACAGAAGGGTCAAGCCACTATCAGAAACAGCAAGACAAGCAAACAACAGTGACAACCCGATGGCAAGAGACAAGCACAGGAACCTAAGGAACAAAAACCAAGAGTAGTTGGCATCATCAGAGACCAGTTCTCTCTCCAAAGAAAATACTGGGTTTCAGTCATTCTCGAAATCAGTCTGGAGGTTCCTCAGAAAATTGGACATTGAACTACCTGAGGACCCAGCCATACCTCTCTTCGGCATATACCCAAAAGATGCCCCAACATATCACAAAGACACATGCTCCACTATGTTCATAGCAGCCTTATTTATAATAGCCAGAAGCTGGAAAGAACCCAGATGCCCTTCAACAGAGGAATGGATACAGAAAATGTGGTACATCTACACAATGGAATATTACTCAGCTATCAAAAACAATGCCTTTATGAAATTCATAGGCAAATGGATGGAACTGGAAAATATCATCCTGAGTGAGGTAACCCAATCACAGAAAAACACAAATGGTATGTACTCACTGATAAGTGGCTATTAGCCCAAATGCTCGAATTACCCTAGATGCACAAAACACATGAAACTCAAGAAGGATGACCAAAATGCGAATGCTTCACTCCTTCTTTAAATGGGAACAAGAATACCCTTGGGAAGGAATAGGGAGGCAAAGTGTAGAACAGAGGCATAAGGAATACCCATTCAGAGCCTGCCCCACATGTGGCCCATACATATACAGCCACCCAATTTGACAAGATGGATAAAGCAAAGAAGTGCAGGCCAACAGGAACCGGATGTAGATCTCTCCTGAGAGACACAGCCAGAATACAGCAAATACAGAGGTGAATGCCAGCAGCAAACCACTGAACTGAGAACGGGACCCCCATTGAAGGAATCAGAGAAAGGACTGGAAGAGCTTGAAGGGGCTCGAGACCCCATATGAACAACAATGCCAACCAACCAGAGCTTCCAGGGACTAAACCACTACTCAAAGACTATGCATGGACAGACCCAGAGCTCCAACTACATATGTAGTGGAGAATAGACTTATTGGGGCGCAGAGTAGAAGGGGAAGCACTTGGTCCTGCCAAAGTTCTACCAACAGTGCATGGAAATGTTGTGGGGGCAGTAATGGGAGTGGATGTGGGGACACCCTTATGGGGGATGGACAGTGGATAGGGAAGTTATGGATAGGAAACTGGGAAAGGGAATAACATTTGAAATATAAATAAGCAAACATATCTAATTAAAAAAGAAGAAACGTAAATAAATAAAATATCCAATTTTATTTTCCTTTCTTTCCTTCTCTTTCCTTTTCTTTCTTTTTCCTATTCTTTTCTTTTCCTTTCTATTTTTTTTTCTAACCTGGGCAGGAGCTCAAATCAGGAACTTGAGAAAATAACTATACTAGAGATCAGGAGAGAATGCTGCTTTTCCATTGCTTTAACCAAGGTTTGCTCCCTGTTTCTATGCAACAGAGGACTTTCTCCCCATGCATACTCCCAGCCCCAAGTAGGTTTTCCTACTTCTATCTAAATCAAGAATAGGTTTTACATAGTTGCCCAGCGGCCAGCTTGATGGAGGCAATTCCTCAAGTGAGGATATTTCCAAGTGTGGTAATCCTGTGTCAAATTGACAAAAAGGATAAAAACTAACCAACCAACAAATCTCTGTACTAGAAACCAACCAGCACAGGTTTGAATGCTCAGAATATCTGGGTATATGGCCAGAACCCTTAAATTCTACAACTAGTAAAGAGATGTGGGGAGATTATAAAATTAGGCAAGCATGGGGTGCTTAAGATGATATAATGTCTTAAGCTTTGTACAGGGCAATAAGCGTGGATCAATCTGCATTCTTCTACATGTTGACCTCCAGTTGAACCAGCACCATTTGCTGAAAATGCTATCTTTTTTCCATTTGACGGTTTTGGCTCCTTTGTCAAAAATCAAGTGCCAATAGGTGTGTGGGTTCATTTCTGGGTCTTCAATTCTGTTCCATTGGTCTATCTGTCTGTCTCTGTACCAATACCATGCAGTTTTTATCACTATTGCTCTGTAATACTGCTTGAGTTCAGGGATAGTGATTCCCCCTGAAGTCCTTTTATTGTTGAGGATAGTTTTAGCTATCCTGGGTTTTTTGTTATTCCAGACGAATTTGCAAATTGTTCTGTCTAACTCTTTGAAGAATTGGATTGGTATTTTGATGGGGATTGCATTGAATCTGTAGATCGCTTTTCGTAGAATAGCCATTTTTACTATATTAATCCTGCCAATCCATGAGCATGGGAGATATTTCCATCTTCTGAGGTCTTCTTCAATTTCTTTCTTCAGAGGTTTGAAGTTCTTATTGTACAGATCTTTTACTTGCTTGGTTAAAGTCACATCGAGGTACTTTATATTATTTGGGTCTGTTATGAAGGGTAATAAAGGACCTCCACATCAAACCAGATACACTCAAACTAATAGAAGAAAAACTAGGGAAGCATCTGGAACAAATGGGCACTGGAAAAAATTTCCTGAACAAAACATCAATGGCTTATGCTCTAAGATCAAGAATTGACAAATGGGATCTGATAAAACTGCAAAGCTTCTGTAAGGCAAAGGACACTGTGGTTAGAACAAAACGGCAAGCAACAGATTGGGAAAAGTTCTTTACCAATCCTACAACAGATAGAGGCCTTATATCCAAAATATACAAAGAACTCAAGAAGTTAGACCGCAGGGAGACAAATAACCCTATTAAAAAATGGGGTTCAGAGCTAAACAAAGAATTCACAGCTGAGGAATACCGAATGGCTGAGAAACACCTAAAGAAATGTTCAACATCTTTAGTCATAAGAGAAATGCAAATCAAAACAACCCTGAGATTTCACCTCACACCAGTGGGAATGGCTAAGATCAAAACTCAGGTGACAGCAAATGCTGACCAGGATGTGGAGAAAGAGGAACACTCCTCCATTGATGCTGGGATTGCAACCTGGTACAACCATTCTGGAAATCAGTCTGGAGGTTCCTCAGAAAATTGGACATTGAACTGCCTGAGGATCCAGCTATACCTCTCTTGGGCATATACCCAAAAGATGCCCCAACATATAAAACAGACACGTGCTCCACTATGTTCATAGCAGCCTTATTTATAATAGCCAGAAGCTTGAAAAAACCCAGAGGCCCTTCAACAGAGGAATGGATACAGAAAATGTGGTATATCTACACAATGGAATATTACTCAGCTATCAAAAACAGTGACTTTATGAAATTCATAGGCAAATGGTTGGAACTGGAAAATATCATCCTGAGTGAGGTAACCCAATCACAGAAAAACACACATGGTATGCACTCATTGATAAGTGGCTATTAGCCCAAATGCTTGAATTACCCTAGATGCCTAGGACAAATGAAACTCAAGATGGATGATCAAAATGTGAATTCTTCACTCCTTCTTTAAAAGGGGAATAAGAATACCCTTGGCAGGGAATAGAGAGGCAAAGATTAAAACAGACACAGAAGGAACACCCATTCAGAGCCTGCCCCACATGTGGCCCATACATATACAGCCATCCAATTAGACAAGATGGATGAAGCAAAGAAATACAGGCTGACAGGAGCCAGATGTAGATCGCTCCTGAGAGACACAGCCAGAATACAGCAAATACAGAGGCGAATGCCAGCAGCAAACCACTGAACTGAGAACGGGACCCCCGTTGAAGGAATCAGAGAAAGAACGGGAAGAGCTTGAAGGAGCTTGAGACCCCTTATGAACAACTATGCCAAGCAACCAGAGCTTCCAGGGACTAAGCCACTACCTAAAGACTATACATGGACTGACCCTGGACTCTGACCACATAGGTAGCAATGAATATCCTAGTAAGAGCACCAGTGGAAGGGGATCCTTGGTCCTGCTAAGACTGAACTCCCATTGAACGTGATTGTCTGGGGGGAGGGTGGCAATGGGGGGAGGATGGGGAGGGGAACAACCAAGAAGGGGAGGGGGAGGGATTAGGGGGATGTTTGCCCTGAAACCGGGAAAGGGAATAACACTCGAAATGTAAATAAGAAATACTCAAGTTAATAAAAAAAAAGTAAAAAAAAATGATATTATGTCAAAATAGAGGTATAATATGCATAACTGAAACTCTATGGCTGATTTTTTTGAAGAAAATTTACTGATTTATTCTGTTTCTACTCTTCATCATGAGTTTACACTTCTTTTTTTTTTTCATCTTTATTAACTTTGGTATTTCTTATTTACATTTCAATTGTTATTCCCTTTCCCAGTTTCCAGGCCAACATCCCCCTAACACCTCCCCTCCTACTCTATATGGGTGTTCCCCTCCCTATCCTCCCCCCACTACCACCCTCCCCCCAAAAATCATGTTCACGGGGTTCAGTCTTGGCAGGACCAAGGGCTTCCCCTTCCACTGGTGCTCTTACTAGGCTATTCATTGCTACCTATGAGGTTGGAGCCCAGGGTCAGTCTTTGGGTGGTGGCTTAGTCCCTGGAAGCTCTGGTTGGTTGGCATTGTTCATTTGGGATCTCAAACCCCTTCAAGCTCTTTTAGTCCTTTCTCTGAGTCCTTCAACGGGGGTCCCATTCTCAGTTCAGTGATTTAATGATGGCATTCGCCTATGTAATTGCTGTATTCTGGCTGTGTCTCTCAGGAGAGATCTACATCCGGTTTCTGTTGACCTGCACTTCTTTGCTTCATGCATCATATCTAGTTTGGTGGCTGTATGGGCCACATGTGGGGCAGGCTCTGAATGGGTGTTCCTTCTGCCTCTTTTCTAAACTTTGCCTCCCTATTCCCTCCCAAGGGTATTCCTGTTCCCCTTTTAAAAAAGGAGTGAAGCATTCACAATTTGGTCACCCTTCTTGAGTTTCATGTGTTCTGTGCATCTAGGGTAATTCGAGCATTTGGGCTAATAGCCATTTATCAATGAGTGCATACCATGTTTCTTTTTCTGTGATTGGGTTACCTCACTCAGGATGATATTTTCCAGTTCCATCCATTTGCCTATGAATTTCATAAAGTCGTTTTTGATAGCTGAATAATATTCCATTGTGTAGATGTACCACATTTTCTGTATCCATTCCTCTGTTGAAGGGCCTCTGGGTTTTTTCAAGCTTCTGGCTATTATAAATAAGGGTGCTATGAACATAGTGGAGCATGTGTCTTTGTTATAGGTTGAAACATCTATTGGGCATATGACCAAAAGAGGTATAGCTGGGTCCTCAGGTAGTTCAATGTCCAATTTTTTGAGGAAACTCCAGACTGATTTCCGGAATGGTTGTACAAGTCTACAATCCCACCAACAATAGAGGAGTGTTCCTATTTCTCCACATCCTGGCCAGCATTTGCTGTCACCTGAGTGTTTGATCTTAGCCATTCTCACTGATGTGAGGTGCAATCTCAGGGTTGTTGTGATTTGCATTTCCCTTTATGACTATTGTTGGGGGAGGGCCATAATGGGGGGTAGGTGGGGGAGGGAACACCCATATAGAAGGGGAGGGGAGTGGTTAGGAGATGTTGGCCCAGAAACCGAAAGGAATAACATTCGAAATGTCAATAAGAAATACTCAAGTTAATAAAAAAAAATTAATAAAAAAAAACTTGGGAAAAAAACAAAAAAAAAGAAAAATAGAAATAAAAATATATTTAAAATTAAAAAAAGATGTTGAAAATTTCTTTAGGTGTTTCTCAGTCATTTGCCATTCAGCATGCCTCTACTGTGAATACTTTGTTTAGCTCCGAACACCATTGTTTAATAGGGTTATTTGTCTCCCTGCATGCTAACTTATTGAGTTCTTTGTATATTTTGGATATAAACGCTCTATCAGTTGCAGGATTTGTAAAGACTTTTTCCCAATCTGTTGGTTTCTGTTTTTTCCTAACTACAGTGTCCTTTGCCTTACAGAAGCTTTGCAGTTTTATGAGATCCCATTTGTCGATTCTTGATCTTAGAGCATAAGCCATTGGTGTTTTGTTCAGGAAATGTTCTCCAGTGCCCATGTGTTTGAGATTCTTCCCCAATTTTTCTTCTATTAGTTTGAGAGTATCTGGTTTGATGTTGAGGTCCTTGATCCACTTGGACTTAAGCTTTGGGTGATAATCATGGATCGATCTGCATTCTTCCACATGCTGACCTCCAGTTGAACCAGCACCACTTGCTTAAAATGCTATCTTATTTCCATTGGATGGTTTTGGTTCCGTTGTCAAAAATCAAGTGACCATAGGTGTGTGTGTTCATTTCTGGGTCTTCAATTCTATTCTCCTCGTCTATCTGTCTGTCTCTGTACCAATGACATGCAATTTTTATCACTATTGCTCTGTAATACTGCTGGAGTTCAGGGATAGTGATTCCCCGGGAAGTCCTTATATATTTGAGGATAGTTGTAGCTATCCTGGGTTTTTCGTTATTCCAGATGAATTTGCAAATTGTTCTATTGAACTCTCTGAAGAATTGGATTGGTATTTTGATGGGGATTGCATTGAATCTGTAGTTCGCTTTTGGTAAAATGGCCATTTTTACTGTATTAATCCTTCCAATCCATGAGCATGGGAGATCTTTCCATCTTCTGAGATCTACTTCAATTACTTTCTTCAGAGGCTTGAATTCTTATCATACAGATTTTTCCCTTGCTTGGATACAGTCACACTGAGGTATTTTATATTATTTGGGACTATTATGAAGGGTGTCATTTCCCTAATTTCTTTCTCAACTTGTTTCTCTTTTGTGTAGAGGAAGGATACTGATTTATTTGAGTTAATTTTATACCGAGGCACTGTGCTGAAGGTGTTTATCAGGTTTAGTAGTTCTCTAGTGGAACTTTTGGGACCACTTAATTACAATGTCATATCATCTGCAAATAGTGATATTCTTACTTCTTCTTTTGCAAACTGTATCTCTTTCATATTCTTTTGTTGTCTGGTTTCTCTGCCTAAAACTTCACGAATGATATTGAATAAGTAGGGAGAGAGTGGGCAGCCTTGTCTAGTCCCTGGTTTTAGGGGGATTGCTTCAAGTTTCTCTCCATTCAGTTTAATGTTAGCTACCAGTTTGCTGTATATGGCTTTTACTATGTTTAGGCATGGACCTTGAATTCCTATTCTTTACAGGAATTTTATCATGAAGGGGTGTTGAATTTTGTCAAATGCTTTCTCAGCATCTAATGAAATGATCATGTGGTTTTTATCTTTCAGGTTTTTTTTATAGTGTGGGTTATGTTGATGGTTTTCCATATATTAAACCATCCCTGCATGCCTGGGATGAAGCCTACTTGATCATGATGGATGATTATTTTAATGTGCTCTTGGATTCGGTTTCCCAGAATTTGATTGAGTATTTTTGCGTCGATATTCATAAGGGAAATTGGTCTGAAGTTCTCTTTCTTTGTCGGGTCTTTTTGTGGTTTAGGTATAAGAGTAATTGTGGCTTCATAGAAGGAAATCGGTAGCGCTCCATCTGTTTCAATTTTGTGGAATAGTTCGGATAGTATTGGTATGAGGTCTTCTATGAAGGTCTGATAGAATTCTGCACTGAACCCTTCTGGACCTGGGCTCTTTTTGGTTGGGAGACCTTTAATGACTGCTTCTGTTTCTTTAGGAGTTATGGGGTTGTTTAAATGGTTTATCTGTTCCTGATTTAACTTCGGTGCCTGATATCTGTCTAGGAAATTGTCCATTTCCTGCAGGTTTACAAGTTTTGTTGAATATAGGCTATTGTAGTAGGATCTGATGATTTTTTGAATTTCCTCTGATTCTGTAGTTATGTCTTCCTTTTCTTTCTTTTTTTTTTGGGGGGGGGAGGAAAGGGTTTATTCAGTTTACACTTCCACATTGCTGTTCATCACCGAAGGAAGTCAGGACTAGAACTCGCAGAGGCTAGGAGCCTGGAGGCAGGAGTTGATACAGAAGTCATGGAGGGGTGGCGCTTACTAGATTGCTTGCTTTCTTATAGAACCCAGGACAGCCAGCCCAGGGATGGCACTACCCACAAGGGACCCTCTCATCCTTGATCACTAATTGAGAAAATGTCTTACAGCTGGATCTCATGGAGGCATTTCCTTAAAGGAGGCTCTTTTTTCTGTGATAACTCCAGCTTGTGTCCCTTAAATTTGGGTATGTTTTACCTTCATTTTCATTAAATTCTAAGAAGCCTTTAATTTCTTTCTTTATTTCTTCCTTGACCAGGTTATCATTGAGTAGTGCATTGTTCAACTTCCATGTATATGTGGGCGTTCTTCCCTTATTGTTGTTGAAGACCAGCTTTAGCCTGTGGTGGTCTGATAGGACACATGGGATTATTTCTATCTTTCTGTATTTATTGAGGCCTGTTTTATGACCAATTATGTGGTCAATTTTGAAGAAAGTACCATGAGCTGGTGAGAGGAAGGTATAGCCTTTTGTTTTAGGGCAGAATGTTCTATAAATATCTGTTAAGTCCATTTTGTTTATGATTCTTCTTAGTCTGTCTATGTATCTGTTTAATTTGTTTCCATGATCTGTTTATTGATGAGAGTGGAGTGTTGAAATCTCCTACTATTATTGTGTGAGGTGCAATGTGTGCTTTGAGCCTTAGCACGGTTTCCTTTATGTATGTAGGTGCCCTTGTATTTGGAGCATAGATATTTAGGATTGAGAGTTTATCTTGGATTGGATTTTTCCTTTGATGAATATGAAGTCTCCTTCCTTATCGTTTTTGATGACTTTTGGATGAAAATCGATTTTATTCGATATTAGAATGGCTACTCCAGTTTTCTTCTTCAGACCATTTGCTTGGAAATTTGTTTTCCAGCCTTTTACTCTGAGGTACTGTCTGTCTTTGTCTCTAAGGTGTGTTTCCTGTAGGCAGTAGAATGCAGGCTCCTCATTGCATATCCAGTTTGTTAATCTATGTCTTTTTATTGGGGAGTTGAGTCCATTGATGTTGAGAGATATTAAGGAATAGTGATTGTTGCTTCCTGTTATATTCGTATTTGGATGTGAGATTATGTTTGTGTGCTTTTCTTCTCTCTGTTTTGTTGCCAAGATGATTAGTTTCTTGCTTTTTCTAGGGTGCATCTTGCCTCCTAGTGTTGGACTTTACCATTTATTATCCTTTGTAGGGCTGGATTTGTAGAAAGATATTGTGTAAATTTGATTTTCTCGTGGAATATCTTGGTTCTTCCATCTATGTTAATTGAGAGTTTTACTGGATACAGTAACCTGGGCTGGCATTTGTGTTCTCCTAGGGTCTGTACGACATCTGTTCGGGATCTTGTGGCTTTGACAGTCTCTGGTGAGAAATCTGGTATGATTCTGATAGCTCTGCCTTTATATGTTACTTGACCTTTTCCCCTTACTGCTTTTTTTTTTTTTTTTTTTGGAGCTGGGGACCGATCCCAGGGCCTTGCGCTTGATAGGCAAGCTCTCTCCCACTGAGCTAAGTCCCCAACCACCCCCTTACTGCTTTTAATATTCTTTCTTTGTTTTATTCATTTGGTGTTTTGACTATTATGTGACCAGAGGAGTTTCTTTTCTGGTCCAATCTATTTGGAGTTCTGTAAGCTTCTTGTATGGTTATGGGCATCTCTTTCGTTAGGTTAGGGAAGTTTTCTTCTATGATTTTGTTGAAGATATTTACTGGTCCTTTGAGCTGGGAGTCTTCACTCTCTTCTATATCTATTATCCTTAGGTTTGATCTTCTCATTGAGTCCTGGAGTTCCTGTATGTTTTGGACCAGTAGCCTTTTCCATTTTACATTGTCTTTGACAGTTGTGTTGATGATTTCTATGGAAATTTCTACTCCTGAGATTCTCTCTTCTATCTCTTGCATTTTTTTGGTGATGCTTGTATCTACGGCTCCTTGTCTCTTCTTTTGGTTTTCTATATTCAAGGTTGTCTCCATTTGTGCTTTCTTTCTTTTTTTTTTTTTTCAGAGCTGGGGACCAAACCCAAGGCCTTGTGCTTGCTAGTCAAGTGCTCTACCACTGAGCTAAATCCCTAACCCCCATTTGTGCTTTCTTTATTGCTTCTGTTTCCATTTTTGATTCCTTCACATGTTTGATTGTGTTTTCTTGGAATTCTATCAGGGATTTTTGTGATTCCTCTCTCCAGGCTTCTAATTGTTTATTTATGTTTTCCTGCGTTTCTCTAAGGGAGTTCTTTATGTCTTTCTTGAAGTCCTCCATCATCATGATCAAATGAGATTTTAAATCTAGATCTTGCTTTTCTGGTGTGTTTGGATATTCAGTGTTTGCTTTGGTGGGAGAATTGGTCTCCGATTATGTCATGTAGTTTTGTTTTCTTGGGTTCCTTCGCTTGCCTCTCGCCATCAGGTTGTCTCTGGTGTTACCTTGTTCTGCTTTTTCTGACAGTGGCTAGACCTTCCTATAGGCCCGTGTGTCAGGAGTGCTGTAGACCTATTTTCCTGTTTTCTTTCAGCCAGTTATGGGAACAGACTTTTCTGCTTTCAGGTGTGTAGTCTTTCCTGTCTACTGTTCTTCAGCTGTTCCTGTGGGCATGTGCCTTGAGTCCGACAGGCAGGTCGCTTGGAGAAGAGAAGTTGATCTTACCTGTGGTCCTGTGGCTGAAGTTGCTCCTGGGGATCTGCTTTTGAACTTTCTGTGAGGGCAGCAACCAGGAGGGTCTGTCCTGCCTTTTCCCAGGGCACTCGTGCACCGGGGTCCAAGGTGGTATTAGGTGTTTTCCTCTGGAGTCAAAAATGTGGGCAGAGTGTAGTCTCTTCTGGCTTCCCAGGCGTGTCTGCCCCTCTGAAGGTTTAGCTTTCCCTCCCATGGGATTTGGGTGCAGGGAACTGTTGACTGGGTCCCTTCAGGTCTGGGTGTGGTCTGGACTGCAGGGAACCTCTCTATGTCTGATTTAAAGAAAACTCTTCCATGCAATGGTAGAAATGTCTCTCTTGGCTTCCTTGGAATGAAGATTTATCATTTAAATAGGATATTTTATTTGTTTACAGTTTAAATGTTATCCCCTTTCCCAGTTTGCCTCCAGAAAATCTGTATCTTATCCTCCATCCCCCTTCTTCAATGAGGCTGCTCCCTCACACACCCAGCAAATCCCACCTCCCTGTCCTGGCATACACCTACACTTGGGCATCTAACCTTCACAGGACCAAGGGCTTCTCCTTCCATTAATGTCCAACAAGTCCATCCTCTGATACATATGAAGTTGGAGCCATGGGTCCCTACAGGTGTACTTTTTGTTGGTGGTTTAGACCCTGGGAGCTCTGGAGAGCCTGGATGATTGATATTGTTGTTCTTTATATGGGGTTGCAAACCCTTCGGTCCTCCAGTCCTTTCTCCAACTCCTTCATTGAAGAACCTTTGCTCAAAAACCACATTGCACATCAAAAAAAAAATAGTAATGGGAGACTTTAAAACCCTACTCAAATCAATGCATTGATCATGGAAACAGAAACTAAACACACTTTGAAATTAAGAGAAGTTGTGAACCAAATGTATTTAAGAGATATCTACAGAACATTGCATCATAAAACAACAGAATATACCTGTTTCTCAGCACTTCATGTTACCGTCTCAAAAAACTGACAATACCACAAAACAGCTTCAATAGATACAAGAAAATCTAAATAACCACATGCATCCTATCAAATCACCATGAATAAAGGCTGGTCTTCAATAACAACAAAAACAAGAGAAAGCTCATATACACATAGAAACTGAAAAATGTTGTACTCAATGATAACAGGGTCAAGGGGAAAAAATAAAGAAAGAATTTAAAGACATTTTAGAATTTAATGAAAATGATGGCACAAAATACCAAAACTTGTGGGTCACAATGGAAACAGTGCTAAGAGGAAAACTCATAGCTATGAGTGATTCCAAAAAGAAACTGGAGAGAGCATACACTAGCTGGTTGACAGCACATCTGAAAGCTGTGAACAATGAGAAGCAAATACACAAAAGAGGAGTAGATGGTGGGAAATAACCAAGCTCAGAGCTTCAATCAAGCAGGTAGCAACAAAAAAGGAACTGAACAAAGGCATAGGGGGCTTTTGGTGGGGAAACCAGGAGCAGGGCTAACATTTGAAATGTAAATAAATAAAATATCCCATAAAATGCATTCTTAAGTAATAAAATCCTAAAAGTTAGAATATTGTGTTTATCTCCAAGATCAATCAAAGTTGTCAAAAACTTGGATTTTGTGGAATAGACAGTAGAAAGGACCAATGCTATGTGTGGTACTTAAGACAGTATTGAATAACCATGAGTAGCTGACATTGAGACCATGTGTCAATTTACACAAAATATGCACCTACTTTGAGACTCAATAAAAGAGTCATGTTGTAGAATACAGTTCCTGGTTTCCAATGCACCAGAACCTGGAAATTCAAAAGGGTGTCTGTTTTAATTTACACTGCTGTGAACAGACACCATGACCAAAGCAACTCTTATAAAGACAACAATTGTTTGGGTCTGGTTTTGAGGTTCTGAGTTTTAGTCCATTATCATAAAGGTGGGAACTTGGCAGCATAGAGGCAGATATGGTGCAAGAGGAGCTGAGAGTTCTACATCTTCATCCGAAGGCTTCTAGCAAAATATTGACTTCCAGGCAGCTAGGATGAGTGTCTTAAAGCACATGCCCACAGTGAAACACCTACTCCAAGGCTATAACTCCAAAAATGCCACTCTTTGGGCCAAGCATATTCAACCCATGACATTCCATTCCCTGCTGCCCTTAGGCTTCTTTAAACTCACAAGTCTATTTGGGGCCATATTAGACATACCTTAATTTTAAAAGTACATTTAGTCAAAATTCCAAAGTCCCTATAGTCTATTTCCAGAACAATGACAAAAGTCCAAAGTTCAAAGTTTCTTCTGAGATCCATCCAATCCCTTAAGTGTAATCCCTTAATTAAAACAGGCAACCAGCTGGACATACTTGAAACTCTGCTTCTCATGTCTGATGTCAAAGCAGTTGTCAGATCTCCAAGTCCTTTTTCATCTTTGTTGACTGCAACAAACTTCTTTTCCTGGGCTGGTTCCATTCTCTATTAGCAACATTCCTCAGGAGATATCCTATGGCTCTGGCATTTCAAAAATTTTGGGGTCTCCAAGGCAACTTCAATGTTAACAGCTTCTTGACTTCTAGGCTCCTCCAAAGGGCTGACTTCATTTCTCCAGTTCTGCCCTTTGTAGCACTCTAAACTCAGGTTGATCCATTTACTGCTGCTACTATTCTTGGTGATCATTCCATGGTACAGGTATCTCCAGTATACTGGGTTCTTCCACTGCCACTAGGCTTCACCAATAGCCTCTCACAGGTTTTCTTCATGGTGCCAAGCCTCAAATCCTTTGCATTCCCCATTCATTCCTGTGTTGTCAACTCCATCTGAGGCTGCTTACCAATGGCCTTCCATGGTCTCTCACAGAGCCAAGCCTCAGCTGTTCTTCATGACCCCTTCCTGACTTCAAAACCAGTACCAACTGGGTGACTCTTACACATTATCAAGTACATCTGCAGCTTAAGGTACAACTTTGGCTATCTCTGGAACACGATTTCTTTATGCTCTCAGAAAACACTTCACAGAATATTTCACCTCAGTGATACTGGTCTCTTCTTAATCAATGCTAAATTCTTAGCTCCAGCTAACCAGCACCAGTTGTCTTAGTAGTTCCTTCTATTCTGGACTATAAAGCGAGTGCTGGAGCTGACATGTTTTCCTGCTTGCTGGAGCTGGAACATCTCTTTGACCCCCTATTTTATTACCAGCTTACTGTTTTCCAACTCCTTCACTGCCTAAGCTTGGCTGTACTGGATCTTGCTTTGTAAATTTACTTTGAACTCACAAATCTGCATGCCTGTAAACTGGGATTAAATGTGTGCACCACCATGCCTAGATTTAAACTTTTCTTCACCTAGAACTTGTGCTAGTTTAGGCTGGCCTTGGACTCAGAGATCTGCTTAGCTTGTTCTCCTGGAATTAAAGGTGTAAACACCATGCCTGAATCTAAATTTAGCTGGGTAAGAGCTTGGCCCAAAGTCTCATTCCATTAATTTGCTATCTCCTTGAACACGGGATTTAGTTCCATTTAATGTCCTGGTACTTCTTTAATATTTGAATCATATATTTTATATTTTTCCTTTCCCAGCTTGCTATACTTGTTTAAAATGTTCTTCATGAGATTTAACCAGAGAACAAAATCTATAATGGGTGTTTCTGGGACTTCTTTTGTTAATATAATTAATCCGAGTCTCTTCACCTTAGCCTCAGGCAGACTCTTCAGAAAAGAAAAGAAAAAAAAAAAAAAAAAAAAAAGCAGCCACATTCTTCACCAAAATACCACAAAACAGTCTTTGTGCCACTGAGATTCTTCTCCTCTGAAACCCCTTGGGCCAGGTCTATGCAATTAAGATTACTCTAAGCAACAAAGTATTCCATATTCCTACTAGGATGGCCCATTAAGTTCCATTTAAAGCATTTGACTGCTTTCCAAATTCAAAGTCCGAAATCCCACATTCTTCCAAACAAAAGCATAGTCAGGACTGTCACTCATGAAAAGTACAGTGGCCATCATCTGTCTTTTTCTACAGATTGAATCTTTGTGATTTATTGATAGAGGAGTCCATATCAATATTCTAACTATTCACCAAATATTCTCTAATCAACATAAGAAGAAAATAAAAAAGTAACTCTCAATGTTTCTACACTTCACAGGAATATAAGGCACACACTGCCAATAGTCCACTTTCTCTGAACAGCAATAACAAACTAAGTCACAAGGGAAAAGTCACAACATAGGAACAGTGCAGAAGAAAAGGCAAAGAAAAAACAATTACCAGCCTATTCCCCATGCCTCCCAAACAACAATGTAAAAATAACTGTTTTCTTGAGAAAAGCACTACAGGGATATTGTCTCTAAGGAGCTGGGAGGAGACAGATGTCCCATGTGAGCTACTGTGAATCCATGACTTCATTAACTCTGGCACTCAGATGTAGAGTCTGGTTCTAAGCAGCCCAGGATAAGTGCTTTCATTTCTATCTCTGCACTGGTAAGTGCTAAATGCTAAAGGGTCTAGATCCCAGTAAGATGATCTTTACCATCAGTAAGGGTTGTAGCTTTTTAAATTTGTCCCTTGATTTTAACCAGCTAGAGAATCACCTTAAAGATTCAAAACATTTGCACAACACCTCTATTAGCTTTGAGAACTACAACAGGAAAATTAGATATGATATTTTCAATCAAAAATATGCAAAGCCTGGAAATTTCATGGTGTAACCTTTTTAACATCTGAGTAAATTTCATTGGGTAAATATAACACATTTTCTTTTATCCAATCATTGGTTGAGGGACATCTAAGTCGTGGAGGTGTTTAGTCTTACTGAAACTTCATATATCATGTTTGATTGATATTCATGGGAATTCTGCCCTTTTCTGAAGGGAAACAAAAAAGGCAGAGGTGGGGAAGGTGGACTGTGAGGAAAGGAGAAAGAAGAAATTGTGGTCAGGATAAAAAAATTTAAAGATGAACAAAACAAAGAAAAAGATGCCCAAGTTTTCATAGTGGTCAGTTCTAAATCAATATATAACTTAAACACCAAAAAGCCCTGTGAAGGTACTCTATGAATCAGTTATAGATCTCTGTACACAAAATGTCTATTTTGGTTTTGTCAGGAAGTGTAAGCATTCATTACGTATTCTCCTCTAATCAGTAAAAGGAGAAAATACAGAATTAACTCTCAACATTCCTCCACTTCACAAGAATATACTTCCTCCTCAGATTTGTAAGCCAAGCATCTCAGGGAAGACACCTCAACCACTGCTCCTGAAAAGTCCTGCCTTCATTTATCTAGTTTCAATTGTATGGTCAAACATTTTTCAAATTCTCCACAGAAACAAAAACCCTTTAAGAGACAGTGACATTGACAATGCTAAAATAGAGAGAGGGAAAAATGACAGAGTCCAAATACCACTTGACTTTCATACTGATATTTCTTCAGTAAATCTCAGGAAAAACCATTTTATTGCATATCCATTCCCTATCTCTAGGTGACAACATGTGATGAATCAGTCCATCTTTACTTAGAAACCATCTTTTGTTTTAATGATTAATACCCTTCTCCAGCAATAAAATGCTAATCTCAGTAAATGTTAGAAATCCAGTTTCCCAACATGTTCAATCTATGTCTTCCTTGCATTCACTGAGGCTTAGGTCTCCTACATGTAGGGACTCTTCCTTGGGAAAAATTCAATTTTATTCTACCATTCTTTAGTTCTACATTGTCCATCACATTTTGTCTATCCTTCATGACTGTTAATATTTGGTTTGCCATTTTGACAATTTTGTATTTCACAAACATAGAAAATATATAGGACAAAGCCAAACCATTCAGGGGTCTTGCCAGAAAGTGTTATCACTTGATTCCTTACAAAGCGCAGGCAAATTTTCTAATGTGACTATTTTGGAGTTGTCAGAAGTCTGCCTTTGAACAATGTGCAATTACGTCATTCCCTGACAAGGATAATAAAGTTTCTCCTTTTGTTCTTAAAAATTTCCTCCTGCATTTGACAGACATCACATTACTATTTTCTCTCAGTTTCTTCTATGTCAGCAACTTTTGGTTTTTTATTGGTGTCCTATCAATTGTGCCCTGAGCTTTAGTGTCTGTTTTTGCTGAAGTATCAGAACCATACTGAAGTTTTCTTTACATGAAGGTTATAATCTTCTAATTATTTTTTCAACATGGTAAATGAGAAAAATACACTTCAGGCATGCATGTCCATGGGCTCAGCTCTAAACTAATCTACTAGGATGTAAATTCTGCCATTATGAATTTTAATAACAATTATATTCATTTTTAATTAACTCAATTTCTAGATACCTGTGGTAGGCAGGATATAACAAGGTGGGATTACATGTTTCTTATATTCTGTAGACATTCAATTTATTTTGGTAAGTGAACATGCATAAGACATACACCTAGAAAATTCTGTGGTTTCATGATTCTTTCCTATTTTCGTGAACATTTTGTTTATATATATATATATATATATATATATATATATATATATATATATATATATATACAGTGTTACTGGATTGGTATTACCAATCAGTAAAAAAGGAGTTGCATTAAGACCAATGACATTCTCATCATTAAACCAGCATGTCAGTTCAAAAGGAGATGAGTAGTTTAATTGTTGTGCTTTCTACTATCTGTTGACTAGCAATATCCATCTCAACAAAGTTCTTTAGTATTGTATATTTAATATGGCAAGCAGATATAAATAGCCATTAGGCAATGAAAAGCCAAAATCTTTGTGAGTTTTAAGTGATTGTTGTATAACCTATGGAAGAAGCCACTAAACATTGTCTGGCTTTGAAGAAAATTTAAAGGTCCTCGAATTTTACAACTTAGTTCAGTTGATTTTAAATATATTTGGGGGTACATATGAGAGTAAAAAAATGGACATTCTTGACTTTACACATAACACTAATATAAACAGCTGAGTATTTCATACCAGCCCTTTCCAATGAAGTTAACTGGACACTTAGAAATCAGCATATATCAAAGGTTAATGGGATCTCTGAGAATAGATATGGAGAAAGATATAGAAAATGGGAGTAATAGTTGTAATCCGTGCATTTATATGGATTACTAAATGACAGAAAATGAAAAGTTGAATGTCATGAGATTTTGGGTCAGGTAATGTAATCTACAAGGGTTGGGGTGGAGGAGTCAGTTACTTGTACAGGACGCCAGATTTTCCCACAGTGAAGTTCATCATAAATCCAAGCGTAATGTAGTGGGTTACTTCTATATCATTAGTGTTATTTTGCATCAGTGAGCAGAGCATTACAGGCCATTGGGTATTGTTGTAGCTCAAAGGGTCCATAGAAGGGAAAACTTAATTACCTTTTGCCCTAATAGCTCACAGAGCACCTTCAAGCGTATTGTTTTACATTACAACTCCTTTATTGTGAGTCCCACATTCTAATTAGTAATTCAGCAACTCAGAACCTTTGTTTTGTACTTGTTTTAAATCCATTTAGATAGAAACAATAAATTATATGCATATAATTATATACATGAATTGAAACACAGTTAACCTAATCTCTGGTGATAAAGATCAAGAGTTATACTTGGGGAAATATGAATGATTTTATTTTTACACACAACCCACCACTTTCATGTGACACTAACATTCTTCATTAGATGTATTTATTTACTTACATTTCGAATGTTATCTACTTTCCTGGTTTCCCATCCATAAACACCCCTCATTTCCTTCTTCTTTGAGGGTGTTCCCACAGCCATCCACCCACCCCTTCCCGCCTCCCTGGCTTGACATTCCCGTACACTGGGGTTGTCCAGCCTTGGCAGGACCAAGGGCTTCTCCTATAATTAGTGCTCAACAAGGCCATCCTCTGCTACACATGCAGCTGGGCCATGGGTCTATGTGTACTCTGTGGATGGTGGTTTAGTCCCTGGGAGCTCTGGTTAGTTGGTATTATTGTTGTTATGGGGTTGAAAATGCCTGCAGGTTCCTCAATCCATTCTCTAACTCCTCCAATGGGGACACCGTTCTCAATTCAATGTTTGGCTGTGAGCATATGCCTCTGATTTGTTATACTAAGGCAGAGCCTTTCAGGATACAACTATATTAGGCTCCTGTCAGCAAGCAATTGTTGGCATCAGCAATACTGTCTGGGTTTGGTGGCTGTATGTATACAGGCTGAATCCCTAGATGGGGCAGGCTCTGAAGGGTCATCCCTTCACTCTGATTTAAACTCTGACTTTGCATCTCCTCCTATGAAGATTTTTTATTCCCTTCTAGGAAGGACTGAAGGATCCACACATTAGTTATCCTTATTCTTAAGCTTCATATAGTCTGTGGATTGCATCTTGGCTAATCCAAGAATTTAGGCTAATATCCACTTAATCAGTGAGTACATACAATGTGTAGTTATTGTGATTGGGTTACCTCACTCAGGATAATAGTTTCTAGTTCCATCCATTTGACTATGAATTTCATGAAGTCATTGTCATTAGTAGATGAGTTTTATTCCATTGTGTAAATGTATCACATTTTCTGTATCCATTCCTCTGTTGAAGGACATCTGGGTTCTTTTCAGATTCTGGCTATTATAAATAAGGCTGTTATGAACACAGTGTAGCATGTGTCTTTGTTGTATGTTGGAGCATCTTTTGGTTATATAACCAGGCAAGTTATAGCTGGGTCTTCAGGTAGTACAATGTCCAATTTTCTGAGGAACCTCCAGACTGATTTCCAGAGTAGTTGTACCAGTTTGCAACCCCACCAACAATGGAGGAGTGTTCTTCTTTCTCCATTGCCTCACCACCACCTGTAGTTACCTGAATTTTTTTATCTTAGCCATTCTTACTGATGTGAGGTGGAATCTCGGCGTTGTTTTGAGTTGCCTTACCCTGATGACTAAGGATGTTGAACATTTCTTTAGCTACTTCTCAACCATTCGATATTACTCAGCTGAGAATTCCTTGTTTAGCTCTGTAACCCATATTTTAATAGGGTTATTTGACTCTCTGGAGTATAATTTCTTGAGTTCTTGTATATATTAGATATTAACCCTCTATTGGATGTAGGATTGGTAAAGATCTTTTCCTTATCTGTTGGATGCCATTTTGCCCTAATGACAGTGTCCTTTGCCTTATAGAAGCTTTGCAATTTTATGAGGTCCTGATTGTTGATTCTTGATCTTAGAGCATAAGCCATTGCTGTTCTGTTCAAGAAATATTCCCCAGTGCTCATGTGTTCAAGGATCTTCCCCAACCTTTCTTCTAATCCTTTGAGTATATCTGGTTTTATGTGGAGGTCCTTGATTGACTTGAACTTGATCGTTGTACAGGGTGATAAAAATGGATCGATTTGCATTCTTCTACATGCTGACTGCCAGTTAAACCAGTCCTATTTGTTGAAAATGCTATCTTTTTTCCACTGGATAGTTTTGGCTCCTTGATGATTTTAAGTTATTGGAATTGTTTCATTTCTTCACGCTGATGATTTTTATACTGGAGTACTCATTGTCCATCTCAAAAGTTGAATATTCACTTCTTACTTGGATTTTGCAGAAGTTCTCTGTATGTTTTGTTTCAATAACAATGCTTAGCCAAAATTAGCTAGGATATCCATTGACCTAATTTTAAAATATCTACAACTATAACTACTTAATTAAATACAATGGAATACAAGCAATGTATTAGCTCATATCAATGGAGTTTAAAATCTAACTGATAAAATATAGCAAGAGAAAAATTGCTTGGTACAGTTTGCAATGAGAAGTTATAGGCCACTGCCCAATTAGTGGAGGTGTCTAGAGAAAACCATGCGAAACCTTTTTATTATGAATGTACTTTCACCATTGTACTTGAAAACAGAATACTAAATAGGCAATCCCTAATCAAAGCTCAAAATCACCCTCCCTACTCTTAAGACAAGCCCACAGTCATTTTCTTATTTATTTTTCAGAAGACATGGTGGATGAAAAGTCTTTCTTCAATAAATCTGGTCCACCAGTGTTCACATTCCGTGTCTTAACCAATGTTCCTGAATTCCAGGCAATTCTCTTCATCCTCTTCCTCCTTCTCTATTTGATGATCCTCTGTGGCAACACCACCATCATCTGGGTAGTGTCCAAGTACAGCTCCCTGCACATGCCCATGTATTTCTTCCTGGGCAGTCTGTCATTTGTGGAAATCTGCTACATCACAGATGTGGTGCCCTTGATGCTTTCTAACATCTTTGGAGCGCAGAAGCCCATATCACTGGCTAGTTGTGGGACACAAATGTTCTTTTTTTCTGTTTTTGGCTGCACTGATTGTTTTCTCTTGACAGTCATGGCTTATGACAGATATGTGGCTATCTGCCATCCACTACACTACAACCTTATCATGACCCAGAAGCTGTGTGTCAAGTTGGTGATAGGTTCTTTGAGCTTGGCACTTTTTCTCTCTTTGCCCCTTACTGCCTTTACCTTCACATTGCCATTCTGCAGATACCACCTGGAAATTAACCACTTCCTTTGCGATGTGGCTCCTATCATGCGCCTGGCCTGTGCTGACATCCACGTGAACCAGGCAGTCCTCTATGTAGTTAGCATCCTAGTTCTGACAGTACCATTCCTGCTAATTTGCATCTCTTATATGTTCATCGCTTCTACCATTCTGCGCATGCATTCTGCAAAGGGTCGCCAGAGGGCATTCTCCACCTGTTCCTCCCACCTCACTGTGGTTTTGCTACAATATGGTTGCTGTAGCCTAGTGTACCTGAGGCCCCGCTCCAGCACCTCAGAGGATGAGGACCGCCAAATTGCCCTGGTTTACATCTTTGGTACTCCGTTACTCAACCCTCTTATTTATACCCTTAGGAATAAAGATATCAAAGATGCTCTGAGGAACTCTCTCTTCCATACACCAGCTTCTGATACTAGTTGATATCTTGGGTTTGGAGCTGAGTATCTATCTATATGTTAAGCAAATCAACTCTAAATAACAAATAATTAAAAGTCTTATCTTCCTTTCATATTTGGCTTTTGATTTTTTTCCTGTATGTTCTCCATGTGTTCATCTGCAATAATTTCCCAAAGTGCTGTGAATATAATTTAGATTTAAAGTTTTTAAATTCTCCTATAGCAATTGTTCCACCAGATACAAGTAATACTTTATTGGTGATATATTGATGGCTTTATAAATACTGTCTGCTGTGGAGGTGTCCTTATTAAGGAAAACTCATAAAGATATGTATTATTCTCAAAGATATACATTCTACTATTTTAGACAACATGGCATGCAAATCATAATTTACAGAATTCATCAATTGCCTTATTTTTACATTTCAATGAATACTGTTCCTTCTACAATTTTTTCATTTTCTTTCCATCATCTAGGAGAAGGGCATGAATTTATTTCCATTGACATAGAATCAACAATATCACAGCTTTTGTAGGGTAGCAAAAAATAATTATATTCACTGATTTTTTCTGTGCTCTTAACTCACATATTAGTTTTATTCTTCCTTAAAGAAGAAAAATTTATCTCTTTTCATGTAAAGTATGGGTATGAGTGTTCTTCTTCAATGAATGTATGTGTTTTGTTGACCAAAGAAGCCAAATATGGTACCCCACCCTAAAACTGGAGTTATGGATTGATCTGAGCAGCCATGTGGAATTCAGGGGACCAAAATCATCTTCTCTGCAAGAGTAGCAAGTGCCATTAATCACTAAACCAACTCTCCAATAACCAGAAGAAATTAGTTTTAAGTGTTCATGCTAAGTATGTAAAGATGAATTAAAATATTTAAACAGTATTATTTCTGTTGTTTTGTTCCTCCATTTTGTTTCTTTTCCTGGTAATGTTGTTTGTTGGTTTGTTGGTTGGTTGGTTGGTTGGTTGGTTGGTTGTTTTTTTCTCTAATATAACATAGCCCAACCTCAGTTTCCCTTCCCTCCACTCCTTTCTGACAACACTCCCACCTCCCTACCTCTCCAGATCTACTGTCTTCCTGTTTCTTTCAGAAAAGAATGGGCTTCACTGGGATATCAATCAAACACATAGTAACAAGATACAATAAGACTAGGCACAAACCCTCAAGTCAAGGCTGAGTGACAAAACTCAATTGGAGGTAAAGGGTCTCCAGAGCAGGAAAAAGAATCAGATATACTCCTACTTCTGTGGTTAGGAGTCCCACAAAAGCACTAAGCTACACATGCAGGTTGTGGGATGCTGTTTTAGTCTCTTTGAGCCCCTGTGACCCTTGCTTAATTGATTCTCTGGGTTTTCTTCTCCTCATGTCTTTAATCACTGTTAATCCTATAATTCTTCCTCCACTTTTTCCATGGGGTTTCCCAAGCTCCAATGGAGGGACTCAATGCAAAGCTTCAGTTGGGTGATTTATCATCCTAATATTTAGAAGCAGGATTCTGCATCTGCTCAAATCAGCAGAGGAAATCTTTCTAATGATGACTGTGCTACATACCTATGTCTGAGTATAGCAGAACATCGTTAGAAATCATGTTATTGAACTTTTTATTGTATGTCTCAGTGCTATGCAGCAAGGGTTGGGCATGGATTCTGCTCATCCAGATAGTGTAGGACATTGGCTCTATTTCATGACTGGGCTTCAAATTAGACTAAACATTCATTAGCCACTTTTATCACTTCTCTGCATCCATTGCCCCAGCACAAATTTCAGACAGGATAGATTGTAGATCAAAGGCTTTGTGGCTGGGTTCATGTTTGAGTTCCACCACTAGTAGTTGTCTAGTTACAGAAGACAGCCAATACCAAATCCATATATAGGATATGGATTAGTGACTAGGAGAACTCACTAGAATCACCTTGTAGTATCCTGAGAGTTTCTACTGCACCAGATTTCTATATTGCCAGAACAATGGCCTGGAGTTCCACTTGTTTCTTCCCATATTCTCTTGCTCTAACTCTCATTCCCATTTACTCTCAGTATATGCACAAAATCTATGCTATTACCCTTACCAGAGGAGATCCATGAATCCCCTAGAGTTCTCCTTGTTACTTAACCATTTTTGGTCTGTAGATTACAACATGATCATTTTTTATCAGTTAATATCTACTTATAAGTGGAAATATACTACATTTGTCTTTTTGGGTTCAGTCTGGGATACTTCACTCAACATGATTTTTTTTGTAGTTTCATCTATTTGACAGCAAATTTCATGATGTCAATTTTTTCTTTTTTTTTTTCGGAGCTGGGGACCAAATCCAGGGCCTTGCACTTGCTAGGCAAGCACTCTACCACTGAGCTAAATCCCCACCCCATGATGTCAATTTTTAACAGCTGAGTAATACTCCATTGTCTGAATGCACCACATTGTTTTATCCATTCTCCAGTTGGGGGACATCTAGGTTATTTCCAATTTGATCTATTATGGATAAAGCATCTATGAATATAGTTTAGTAAGTAAAATCTTTATAAAGAAGGAGAAAACTTTTGGATGAATGCCCACGAGTGATGCATCTGGGTCTCAAGGTTTATCAATTCCCAGTTTTCAGAGGAATCACCATGTTGACTTCTATATTGGCTGTATAAGTTTACACTCCCATTAGCAATGTTGGCATGTTCTCTTGCTCTACATCCTCACCAGCAATGTTGATAGCCTCTCAAAGTACTTTTGATTTGCATTTAACTGATGGCTAAGGATGTTGAAGAATTTTTTCCATCCATTTGAGATTTCTCTTTTAGGAATTCTACATTTAAGATGATATGATAGTGTATTTATGTGATCCCAAAAGTTCTACCAGAGAACAACTTAACCTGATAAACAACTTCAGCAAAGAATCGTGGTATAAAATTAGTGCAAACAAAAAGTAGCCTTCTTCCACTCAAAGGTAAAACAGGCTGAGAAAGAAATTAGGGAAATAACACACTTCAGAATAGTCTCAAATAATATAAAATACTTGATGTGACTTTAACAAAGCAAGCGAAAGATCTATATGACAAGAACTTCAAATCTATGAAAAAGAAATTGAGGAAGACCTCAAAGACGGAAAGATCTTCCATGCTAATGGATGTGCAGGATTAATATAGTAAAGATGGCCATTTTGCCAAAAGAAGTCTACAGATTCAATGCAATCCCCATCAAAATTCTTAGTCAATTCTTTATAGAGATAGAAAGAGCAATTTGGAAATTCATTTGAAATAACAAAAAACACAGAATAGCAAAAACTATACTCAACAAGAACTTCTGGGGGAATCACCATCCCTGACTTCAAGCAATACTACAGATGAATAGTCATAATAATTGTATGGTATTGGTACAGGGACAGGCAGATAGATCAGTGGAACAGAATTGAAGACCCAGAAATGAACCCACACACCTATGGTCACTTGAATTTTGACAAAGGAGCCAAAACCATCCAATGGAAAAAAGATAGCAAAGAAGTGCAGACTAACAGGAACCAGATGTGGATCTCTCCTGAGAGACACAGCCAGAATCCAGCAAATACATAGTCAAATGCCAGCATCAAAACACTGAACTGAGAACAGGACCCCCGTTGAAGGAATCAGAGAAAGGACTGGAAGAGCTTGAAGGGGCTTGAGACCCCATATGAACAACAATGCCAAGCAACCAGAGCTTCCAGGGACTAAGCCACCACCCAAAGACTATACATGGACTGACCTTGGGTTCCAAATGCAGAGGTAGCAATGAATAGCCTAGTAAGGGCACAGTAGAAGGGGAAGCCCTTGGTCCTGCCAAGGCTGGACTCCCAATGACTGGGATTCTTGGGGGAAGGATTGTAATGGGAGGAAGAAGGGGAGGTGGAGGGGTTAAGGCAATGTTGGTTTGGAAATTGGGAAAGGGAATAACATTTGAAATGTCAATAAGAAATACCCAAATTAATAAAGATGGAAAATAAAATTAATTAATTAATTAATTAATTAATTAAATAAAAATGGGGTACAGAGCTAAATAAAACATTCTCAGCGGAGGATTATCGAATGGCCAAAAAGTACCTTAAGAAATGTTCAAAATCCTTAGTCATTAGGGAAATGCAAATCAAAACAACCCTAAGATTCCACCTCATACCAGTCAGAATGGCTAAGACAAAAAACTCAAGTGACAGCAGATGCTGGTGAGGATGTGGAGAAAGAGGAACACTCCTTCGTTGTTGGTGAGATTGCAAACTGGTACAACCACTTTGGAAATCAGTGTGAAAGTTCCTCAGAAAATTGGACATTCCACTACCTGAAGACCCAGCTATACCTCTCCTGGGCATGTACCTAAAGGATGCTCCAAAATACAACAAGACACATGCTACACTATATCATAACAGCCTTATTTATAATAGTCAGAAGCTGGAAAGAACCCAGATGCCCTTCAACAGAGGAATGGATACAGAAAATGTGGTACATCTACACAAAGGAATCAGCTATCAAAACCAATGACTTTATGAAATTCATGTTCACTATGAACATAGGGGAGCATGTGTCTTTGTTATATGTTGGGCATCTTTCCAGTATATGTCCAAGAGAGGTATAGCTGGGTCCTCATGTAGTTCAATGTCCAATTTTCTGAGGATCCTGCAGAATTTCCAGAATGGTTGTACCAGTCTGCAATCCCACCAACAATGAAGGATTATTGCTCTTTCTCCACATCCTTGCCAGCATTTGCTGTCACCTGAATTTTTTTTTGGTTCTTTTTTTCAGAGCTGGGGATCGAACCCAGGGCCTTGCGCTTCCTAGGCAAGCGCTCTACCACTGAGCTAAATCCCCAACCCCCTGAATTTTTGATCTAACCATTCTCACTGGTGTGAGGTGAAATCTCAGGGTTGTTTTGATTTGCATGTCCCTTATGACTAAAGATGTTGAACATTTCTTTAGATGCTTCTCAGACATTCTGTATTCCTCAGCTGTGAATTCTTTGTTCAGCTCTGAACCCCACTTTTTAATAGGTTTATTTGTCTCCCTGCAGTCTAACTTCTTGAGTTCTTTGTATATTTTGGATATAAGCCCTCTATCAGTTCTAGGATTGGTAAAGATCTTTTCCGAATCTGTTGATGGTCGTTTCGTCCTAACAACAGTGTCCTTTGCCTTACAGAAGCTTTGCAGTTTTATGAGATCCCATTTGTCGATTCTTGATCTTAGAGCATAAGCCATTGGTGTTTTGTTCAAGAAATTTTCTCCAGCGCCCATGTGTTTGAGATGCTTCCCCACTTTTTCTTCTATTAGTTTGAGTGTCTGGTTTGATGTGGAGGTCCTTGATCCGCTTGGACTTAAGCTTTGTACAGGGTGATAAGAATGGATCGATGTGAAATCTTCTATATGCTGAACTCCAATTGAACTAGCACCATTGCTGAAAATGCTATCTTTTTTCCATTGGATGGTTTGGGCTCCTTTGTCAAAAATCAAGTGACCATAGGTGTGTGGGTTCATTTCTGGGTCTTCAATTCTATTCCATTGGTCTATCTGTCTGTCTCTGTACCAATACCATGCAGTTTTTATCACAATTGCTCTGTAATACTGCTTGAATTCAGGGATAGTGATTCCCGCAGAAGTCCTTTTATTGTTGAGGATAGTTTTAGCTATCTTGGGTTTTTCATTATTCCAGATGAATTTGCAAAATTTCTGTCTAACTCTCTGAAGAATTGGATTGGTATTTTGATGGGGATTGCAGAGAATCTGTAGATTGCTTTTGGTAAAATGGCCATTTTTACTATGTTAATCCTGCCAATCCACAAGCATGGGAGATATTTCCATCTTCTGAGGTCTTCTTCAATTTCTTTATTCAGAGGCTTGAAGTTCTTATCATACAGATCTTTTACTTGCTTGGTTAAAGTCACACAGAGGTATTTTATATTATTTGGGACCCTTATGAAGGGTATCGTTTCCCTAATTTCTTTCTCTGCTTGTTTCTCTTTTGTGTAGAAGAAGGCTACTGATTTATTTGAGTTAATTTTGTACCCAACCCCTTTCTGAAGGTGTTTATCAGGTTTAGTAGTTCTCTGGTGGAACTTTTGGGATCTCTTAAATATACTATCATATCATCTGCAAATAGTGATATTTTGACTTCTTCTTTACCAATCTGTATCCCTTGATTTCCTTTTGTTGTCTGATTTCTCTGGCTAGAACTTCAGGAACTATATTGAATAAATAGCAAGAGAGTGGGCAGCCTTGTTTAGTCCCTGATTTTAGTGGGATTGCTTCAAGTTTCTCTCCATTTAGTTTAATGTTAGCAACTGGTTTGCTGTATATGGCTTTTATTATGATTAGGTATGGGCCTTGAATTCCTATTCTTTCCAGGACTTTTATCATGAAGGGGTGTTGAATTTTGTCAAATGCTTTCTCAGCATCTAATGAAATGATCATGTGGTTTTGTTCTTTCAGTTTGTTTATATAATGGATCACGGTGATGGTTTTCCATATATTAAACCATCCCTGCATGCCTGGGATGAAGCCTACTTGATCATGATGGATGATTATTTTAATGTGCTCTTGGATTCGGTTTCCCAGAATTTGATTGAATATTTTTGCGTCATTATTCATAAGGGAAATTGGTCTGAAGTTCTCTTTCTTTGTCGGGTCTTTGTGTAGTTTAGGTATAAGAGTAATTGTGGCTTCATAGAAGGAAATCGGTAGCGTTCCATCTGTTTCAATTTTGTGGAATAATTTGGATAGTATTGGTAAGAGGTCTTCTATGAAGGTTTGATAGAATTGTGCACTGAACCCTTCTGGACCTGGGCTCTTTTTGGTTGGGAGACCTTTAATGACTGCTTCTATTTCTTTAGGAGTTATGGGTTTGTTTAAATGGTTTATCTGTTCCTGATTTAACTTCGGTGCCTGATATCTGTCTAGGAAATTGTCCGTTTCCTGCAGATTTACAAGTTTTCTTGAATATAGGCTATTGTAGTAGGATCTGATGATTTTTCGAATTTCCTCTGATTCTGTAGTTATGTCTTCCTTTTCGTATCTGATTTTGTTAAATTGGATACACTCTCTGTGTCCTCTCATTAGTCTGGCTAAGGGTTTACTATCGTGTTGATTTTCTCAAAGAACCAATTTTGGTTCTGTCGATTCATTCTATGGTCCTTTTTGTTTCTACTTCATTGATTTCAGCTCTGAGTTTGATTATTTCCTGCCTTCTACTCATCCTGGGAGTATATGCTTCATTTTGTTCTAGAGCTTTCAAGTGTGCTGTCAAGCTGCTGATATATGCTCTCTCCTGTTTCTTTCTGCAGGCACTCAGAGCTATGAGTTTCCCTCTTGGCACAGCTTTCATTGGGTCCCATAAGTTTGGGTATGTTGTACCTTCATTTTCATTAAATTCTAAGAAGTCCTTAATTTCTTTCTTTATTTCTTCCTTGAACAGGTTATCATTGAGTAGAACATTGCTCAACTTCCATGTTTATGTCGGCGTGCTTTCCTTATTGTTGTTGAAGATGAGCGTTAGCCCGAGGTGGCCTGATAGGATGCATGGGACTATTTCTATCTTTCTGTATCTGTCGAGGCCTGTTTTATGACCGATTATATGGTCAATTTTGGAGAACATACCATGAGGTGGTGAGAAGAAGGTATATCCTTTTGTTTTAGGAAAGAATGTTCTATAGATATCTGTGAAGTCCATTTGGTTCATGATTTCTCTTAGTCTGTCTATGTCTCTGTTTAATTTCTATTTCCATGATCTGTCCACTGATGAGAGTGGGGTGTTGAAATCTCCTACTATTATTGTGTGAGGTACAATGTGTGCTTTGAGCTTTAGTAAGGTTTCTTTTTTGTATGTAGGTGCCCTTGTATTTGGAGCATAGATACTTAGGATTGAGAGTTCATCTTGCTGGATTTTTCCTTTTATGAATATGAAGTGTCCTTCCTTATCTTTTTGATGACTTGGTAGATTTTTCCTTTTATGAATATGAAGTGTCCTTCCTTATCTTTTTGATGACTTTTAGTTGAAAATCAATTTTATTTGATATTAGAATGGCTACTCCAGCTTGCTTCTTCTGACCATTTGCTTGTAAACTTGTTTTCCAGTCTTTCACTCTGAGGTGGTGGCTTTCTTTGTAACTGAGGTGTGTTTCCTGTAGGCAGAAGAATGCAGGGTCTTCATTGCATATCCAGTTTGTCGATCTATGTCTTTTTTTGGAGATTTGAGACCATTGATGTTGAGAGATATTAAGGAATAGTGATTATTGCTTCCTGTTATATTCATATTTGGATGTGAGATTATGTTTGTGTGCTTTTCTTCTCTTTGTTTTGTTGCCAAGATGATTAGTTTCTTGCTTTTCCAAGGGTGTAACTTGCCTCCTTATGTTGGGCTTTACCATTCATTATCCTTTGTAGCAATGGATTTGTAGAAAGATATTGTGTAAATTTGGTTTTATCATGGAATACCTTGGTTTCTCCATCTATGTTAATTGAGAGTTTTGCTGGGTACAGTAACCTTGGCTGGCATTTATGTTCTCTTAGGGTCTGTATGACATCTGTCCAGCATCTTCTGGCTTTCATAGTCTCTGGTGAGAAGTCTGATGTGATTCTGATAGGTATGCCTTTATATGTTACTTGACCTTTGTCCCTTGCTGCTTTTAATATTCTTTCTTTATTTTGTGCATTTGGTGTTTTGACTATTATGTGATGGGAGCATTTTCTTTTCTGGTCCAATGTATTTGGAGTTCTGTACGCTTCTTGTATGTTTATGGGCATCTCTTTCTTAAGATTAGGGAAGTTTTCTTCTATGATTTTGTTGAAGATATTTACTGGTCCTTTGCGCTGGGAGTCTTCACTCTCTTCTATACCTATTTTCCTTAGGTTGGTCTTCTCATTGAGTCCTGGATTTCCTGTATGTTTTGGACCATTAGCTTTTTCCATTTTACATTATCTTTGACTGTTGTGTCAATGATTTCTATGGAATTTTCTGCTTTTGAGATTCTGTCTTCTATCTCTTGTATTCTTTTTTTTGGTTCTATTTTTCGGAGCTGGGGACCAAACCCAGGGCCTTGTGCTTCCTAGGCAAGCGCTCTACCACTGAGCTAAAACCCCAACCCCTATCTCTTGTATTCTGTTGGTGATGCTTGTATCTGTGGCTCCTTTCCTCTTCCTTTATTTTTCTATATCCAGGGTTGTTTCCCTTTGTGCTTTCTTTATTGCTTCTATTTCCATTTTTAATTCCTTCACTTGTTTGATTTTGTTTTCCTGGATTTCTTTCAGGGATTTTTGTGATTCCTCTCTCCAGGCTTCTACTTGTTTATTTATGTTTTCCTGCATTTCTCTAAGGGAGTTCTTTATGTCTTTCTTGTCTTGAAGTCCTCCATTGTCATGATCAAATGTTATTTTAAATCTAGATCTTGCTTTTCTGGTATGTTTGGATATTCAGTGTTTGCTTTGTTGGGAGAATTGGGCTCCGATGATGCCATGTAATCTTGGTTTCTGTTGCTTGGGTTCCTGCGCTTGTGTCTCGTCATCAGGCTGTCTCTGGTGTTACCTTGTTCTGCTATTTCTGACAGTGGCTAGACTGTCCTACAGGCCTGTGTGTCAGGAGTGCTGTAGACCTGCTTTCCTCTTTTCTTTCAGCCAGTTATGGGAACAGAGTGTTCTGTTTTCAGGCATGTAGTCTTTCCTTTCTACTGGTCTTCAGCTGTTCTGTGGTCCTGTGTCCTGAGTCCACCAGGCAGGTCGCTTGAAGCAAAAAACTTGGTCTTACCTGTGGTCTCGAGGCTGAAGTTGCTGGTGTGGGGCTGCTTTTGAACTCTCGGTGAGGGCGGCAACCAGGAGGGCCTGTGCCACCTTTTCCCAGAGCCCCCATGCACCAGTGTCCCAGGTGGCATTAGGTGTTTTCCTCTGGAGTCAGAAATGTGGGCAGAGTATAGTGTCTTCTGGCTTCCCAGATGTGTCTGCCCCTCTGAAGGTTTAGCTCTCCCTCCCACGGGATTTGGGTGCAGAGAACTGTAGACCCATTCCCTTCAGATCCGGGCAGTGTCTGGACTATGGGGGATCTGCCATTCAAGTCCAGATGCCCTTCAACAGAGTAATGGATTCAAAAAGTGTGGTACATCTACACAATGCAGTACTACTCAGCTATCAAAAACAATGACTTCATGAATTTCAGAGGCAAATGGAATGAACTAGAAAATATCATCCTGAGTGAGGTAACCTAGTCACAGAAAAACACATTGATATGCACTCCTTGATAAGTGGGTATTAGCTCAAAAGCTGGAACTACCCAAGATGCAATCCACAAACTACAGTAAGCTCAAGAAGAATGATGATCAAAATGCAGGTGCTCCCTCTCCTTTTAAAAAGGGGAATAAATATCCATAAGAGGGGATATGGAAGCAAAGTTTAGAGCAGCGACTGAAGGAATGGCCATTCAGAGCCTGCCCCACATGTGGCCCATATATATACAGCCACCAAAACTAGATACTATTGATGAAGCTAAAAAATGCATGCTGAAAGGGACCGGATATAGACCTCTTCTGAAAGACACATCCAGAGCATGACCAATACAGAGGTCAATGATAGCAGCAAACCACTGAACTGAGAACAGGATCCCCTTGGGGAAAATTAGAGGAAGGTTTGAAAGAATTGAAGGAGCTTGCAACCCCATAAGTACAACACTGCCAACAAACCAGATCTTACAGGGACTAAACTACTACTGAAAGGACTTACCCAGGGCTCCAACTGCATATGTAGGAGAGAATAGCCTGGTTGTGGCACCAGTGGAAGGGGAAGCCATTTGTCATGCCAAGGTTGGATCCCCTGTGCAGGGGAATATGGGTAGGGAGCAGTAAGGGGGATGGATGGGGGAATAACCATATGGGGGAGGGGGAGTTGATAGGGGTTTATGAACTGGAAAATGGGAAAGGGAATAACATATGAAATGTAAGTAAGGATATAAGTTCATATAATAAAAAAAGAAAAAACTAAAATTAAAACAAAAACAAACAAACAAACAAACAAAAAAAACACCCACAGGAGTGGGGGGAAGAATTCCCCATTTAGATATGCACCCATTTTTATTGGGTTATTGAGTTTGTTGATATCTGGATGATTCAGTTTTTATGTATTTTGGATACTAGCCTTCTCTTGGATATGGAGTTGATGAAAAATCTTTTCACATTCTATAGCCTGCCATTTTGGTCTGTTGATGATGTCCTTTGCCTTATGGAAGCTTTACACTTCTATAAGGTCACATTTATTACTTGTTGATCTTACTACCTGCACTATTGCTGTTCTCTTAAGAACATTTTCTTCTGTGCCAGTGTGTTCAAAGCTGTTACCTACTTTCTCTTCTGTCGGTTTCAGTGAAGTTCTGAGATTTTTTTTTTTTGGCTTGGTTCATTTTATTGACTATTTCTATTTTCTTGTGGCATATAACTTTATTTTATTTATCTGATCTTGATTTAACATTGCTAAAAGGTATGGACTGAGAAAATTATCCATTTGTTTTAGATTTTATAATTTTCTGGAATACAGGTTTTTAAAGTGGGTCTATCTTATTCTCTAGATACCTTTTGTGTCTGTTGTTATGCCTCCTTTGGTTTGGTCTTGTCATTTCAGTAACATGATCATAAATAAAGGAAACAAATTCCCATCAGATGATTTGTATGAGTTTTTTTTTTTATTTAATATGTCTTCTGTATAGGTCCATGTGTACCTAGGATTTTCTAACCTTTCTACTTTCACTAATTCTGGATATGTGGTATCACTTAGACAGCCCTAGATTGTGTAGGATGAAGGTTAGGAGAGCAGGGACTATTTATGCCCTCTACGACACTTCAATTCTCTCCATTACCTGTGATGACCTAAAGTGTGACATATTAAGAAAAATGGCTTCTGCTACACTTTTGCCTTAAGAGTTTTATATAAGATATTATTTTGGCTAATTCTAGTTCTAGAGATTTATGAACAAAAGAAATGTTAAGAAGATAATTTCAAACTTCATACAAGTTCATATACATAGTCAGCAGGGCAGATGTTGACAATCCAACCTGTCTGCAGGAATCTAGAAGCATCCTTTAATGATTCATAAAACCTAATCTCTCTCCATAAGACCTTGCTGGGAAATTTGCATCGGTATGAAGGACTCATTTTAAGAAAAAGGAATATGAAATTCTGTATCAAATGAAATTGGATTCATTCTTTTAACACATATGGTAAATGATAGGTTGATGGAATAACATTATTTATACTTATTGAATCAACTTCAGTACAGTAAATCTCCATAACCAAAATCAACATATTTATAAGCCAGTGTGCTGTAGTAGGATTTGTGTGAGCCCCTCTTATTTATGCAAAGGTCCATTTATGTCACTGAAGCTTTCTGTTTTTTAGATCCTAAACCACAGTAAGTCAAAATTGTTATATGATCTTTGACAAGTAATTGCCAGAATTACAGTCCAGCAACAAATAATTTGCATCCCTCAGTAGAAAGTTCCACATAGTAAAGATAACCCAGGCAAGTAAAAAATGGTGCTAAGTTATTATGAAACCAGAAATAATTAATGGAAATGGAGAAAATAGAATTGTGGAAAAGAAAAAATCAGAGCTTAGGGCAAGCTGAAAAATGAGGACTGTATGTAATATATTTGACTATAAAATTTGTAGTATAAACAAAACACTCCCAACAGAAATTCTGTTCTCTATTTCCAAATATAGTTTCCTGGACATAGGAGAGAAATAGAGATATTGTACTACTATCTTTTTCATATGTTTATGTTATTTTATTTATTTGCACTTCAAATGTTAATCTCCTTCCCAGTTTCCCCTCTACAACCTCTCTATTCCCTCCCCACAATCCTGCTTCTATGAGTGAGCTCCCCCAACTGCACACACACACTGCAGCCTCAACACCCTAGCATTTTCCTACACTGGGTCATTGGGCCTTCACAGGACAAAGAGTCTCCCTTCACATTGATGCCAGGTAATGCATTCCTCTGCTACATATCCAGCTGGAGCCATGGGATCCCTCACGTGTACTCTGTGGTTGGTCCTTTATTCCGTGGGAGCTTTAGGGGGTCCAGTTGATTGATATTGTTATTCTTATGAGGTTGCAAACCCCTTCAGCTCCTTCATTCCATGCCCTAACTTCCCCATCTGGGTCCCTGTGCTCAGTCCAACATTTGACTGTGTGCATCCACATCTGTATTAGGCAAGTTCTGACAGACCCTCCCAGGGGACAGCTATACTAGGCTCCTGTCAGCAAGTTCTTCTTGGCATTAGCAATAGTGTCTGGGTTTGGTGTATGCAGATGGGATTGATCCCTTAGTGGAACAGTCTCTGGATGGCCTAGACTTCAGATTCTGCTTCATTCTTTGTCCCTGCATTTTCTTTTTTACAGGAGGAATTCGGAATTATTATTTTTGAGGTGGGAGAGTGTCTCCAAACCTCAAACAGGAGTGGTGCCTATCCTCTGGAAGTGGTCTCTACAAGTTCTGTCTTGCCTTTGAGCTAATGTCCTCTCTGTGGGGTCCTAGGAAACGCTTGGGTCCCTGGCATCTGGGACTTTCTAGTGGCTACCACAATTTCCACCTCCCCCACTGTTACATACCTCCTTTTAAATTCCTGACCATCTGTACATCTCTGCTATCTCTACCCTTTTCTGAACTGGCCTCTCTTTATGCTCCCCCTCCTTTCTCCCAGCAGGATCCCTCTCTACCACTACCTCTGCCACCAGAGATTATTTTTCCTCCTTCTGAATAGGACTGTAGCATCCATAGTTTGGTGTACTCTTACATCTTCTTATGTTTCCTATGACCTGTGATTTGTATCGTAGGTATGTGAGCATCTTTTTAGCTAATATCCACTTATCAATGAGTACATACGATATGTGTTCTTTTGTGTCTGGATTACCTGACTCAGGATAATAATTTCAAGTTCCATCCATTTGCTGGCAAATTTCATGAAATTGTTTTTATTGACTGACTAGTACTGCATTGTATAAATATACCACATTTTCTGTATCCATTTCTCTGTTTAGGGACATCTGCATTGTTCTAGCTTCTATGAACATAGTGGAACATGTGTCCTCGCTGTATGTTAGAGGACCTTTGGTTATATGCCCAGGAGAAGTATAGAGAGTCCTCAAGTAGTATTATGTCAAATTTTCTGAGAAAGTACAAGACTGATTTTCAGAGTAGCGGTACAGCTTTTAATCCCACCAGCAATGAATGTGTATTCCTCCATCTCAACATCTTTGCGTGTATCTGCTGTTACCTGAATTTTTTATCTTAGCCATTCTGAGAAGTGTGAGGGATAATAGGGCTGTTTTGAATTGCATTTTCCTGATGGCTATGAGTGTTAAAAATTTCTTTAGGTGCTTCACTGCTATTTGATATTCCTCACTTGAAAATTATTTATCTCTGAACCCCATTTTTAATAGGGTTATTCAATTCTCTGGAGTCAAACTTTTTGAGTTCTTTGTATATATTGGATATTAACCTTCTATCAGATGTAAAATTGGTAAAGGTCTTTCCCCAATCTGTCGGTTACTGTATTGTTCTGTTGAAAGTGTCCTTTGTCTTACATACTTTGCAATTTTATGAAGTCTCATTTGTCAATTTTTGGTCTTAGTACAGGAAACATTGGTGGCATTTTTTCAGGAAATTTTCCCTGTGCCAATGTGTTTGTGAATCTTTCCTACTTTCTCTTTTATTGGATTCAGTGTATCTTCTTTTATGTGAAGGTCCTTGATCTACTTGGGCTTGAGATTTGTACAAGAAGACAAGAATAGATCAATTTGCTACAACTGTAGCTGACTCAGTACCACAGCTCTCTGTACCCAAATCCCATGGGGAAGAGATCTGGACTCTCAGAAGTACAGACAATTCTGACAGCTCAGGGGAAATTAACACTTCTCCTTACATTCCTCACCCAAGTGGAACCCTCCTAGGGCCCTCTGGACACAGGAACCTAGGAGCAGTAAGGAAGAGGATACTTCTGTTCTCTGTCTGTATCCAGAGACAGTCTTAGGAGCTCTGACACATGTGAGAGCAGAGGTAAGAACACCACTACTGCCCTGAGTAACCTTCTTAGAGCACTTAGGACACAGTAAAACAGGAGCAGTCAGCTAAAGGATCCTTTGAGTTTCTGCCTGTGCATGGAACTGATGCAGATTCACAGTTCTCTGTACCCAAATCCCATGGGAGAGAGAGTTAGACTCTCAAACGTGCAGAAAATCCTGAGAACTCAGGGGAGACCACCATTTCTGCTCACATTCCTGGCCCAAGAGGAGTCCCCCTAGAGCCCTCTGAACACATGAACATAGGAACATTCAGGAACAGGATTCTTCTAGACTCTGCCTGTGCCCAGAGCTGAAAGCCAGGCTCCAGGATCTCTGACACACTGGAGAGCAGAGATAAGATCAACACTTCTGCTCCAAGTGACCTATCTGTAACCCTCAGGACACAATAACCCAGGATTAGGATTCTTCCAGTTACTGCTAAGACTGGAGCTGACCCAGTGCCACAGCTCTCTGGAGAGGCAAGCGTAGGAACTGAAGCAATAGAAACTAAGACTACTTGATATCATCAGAGCCCAGTTTTCCATCAAATCAAATACCAAATATCCCCACACATCAGAAAAGCAAGATTTGTATTTAAACATCACATTCTCATGGTGATGATAGATGACTTTAAGAAGGACATAAATAATGCCCTTTAAGAATACAGGACAACACAAATAAACAATTAGAAACCCATAAAGAAGAAACACAAAAATCCATTAAAAATTACAGGAAAACATAACAAAACAGGTGAAGGAATTGAAGAAAACCATCCAGAATGTAAAAGTGGAAGTAGAAACAATAAAGAAATCACAAAAGAGACAACCCTGGAGACAGAAAACCTAAGAAAAAGGTCAGGATTCATAGATGCAAACATCACCAACAGAATATGAGCTAGAAGAGAGAATCTCAGGTGTAGAAGATATCATAGAAATCATTGATACAACCATCAAAGAAAATGTAAATAGAAAAAGCTCCTTACCCAAAACATCAAGGAAATCCAGGACATAATGAGAAGATAAAGCCTAAAGATAATAGGTATAGAAGAGAGTGAAGATTCCCAAATTAAAGGATCAGTAAATATCTTCAACAAATTTATAGAGGAAAACTTCCCTAACGTAAAGAGATGCCCATAAACAAACAAGAAGCTTACAGAACTCCAAACTAGAAAAGAAATTTCTCCTATCACATAATACTCAAAATACCAAATGCAACAAACCCTAAAGAAGAGAGCTGCACAAACATAATTCTCTCTCTAAAAACAAACAAACAAACAAAATAACAGGAAACAACAACCACTACTCCTCAATATTTCTTAACATCAATGTACTCAATTCCCCAATAAAAAGACATAGAATAACAGACTAGATATGTAAAGAGGACCCAACATTTTCCTGCACATAGGAAACACACTTTAGTAATAAAGACAGACACTACCTCAAAGTAAAAGATTGAAAAACAATTTTCTTAGCAAATGACCTCAAGAAACAAGCTGGAGTATCTATTCTAATATGGAATAAAACCTGAATTTCAACCAAAAATTATAAAAAGAGATAAAGAAAGACACTTTATATTCATCAAAGGAAACATCCACAAAGATGAACTCTCAATCCTGAACATCTATGTTCCAAATGCAAGAAACCTTACTAAAGCACAAAGCACATATTGCACATAACTCAATAAGAATGAGAGGCTTCAAAACCACACTTTCACAAATGGATAGATCATAGAAAACGAAACTAAACACAGACACAGAGACACCAACAGAAGTTAAGAACCAAATGGATTTAACAGATATCTATAGAACATTTCATCCTAAAACAAAAGAATATACCCGGTTCTCAGAACAACATGGTACCTTCTCCAAAATTGCCCATATAATTGGTCACAAAACTGGCCTCAACAGATATAAGAATATTGAAATAATCTCATGTATCCTGTCAGATCACTACAGACTAAGGCTGGTCTTCAAGAACAACAAAAATGACAGAAAGCCCTCATGCACATGGAAGTTGTACAATACTCTACTCAATAATAAATTTACCAAGTGAGAAATAAAGAAAGAAACTAAAGACTTTTTAGAATTTAATGAAAATGAAGGCACAATATACCCAAACTTATGGGACACAAGGAAAGCATGGTTAAGAGGAAAATTCATAGCTATGAGTGCATCCAAAAAGAAACTGTAGAGAGAATACACTAGCAGTTTGACTTCAAACTTAAAAGCTCTAGACCAAAAACAAATAAAATACACCCAAGAGAAGTAAACTGCAGGAAATAATCAAACTCGGAGCTGCAATCAATCAAAAAGAACTATACAAAAAATCAACAAAACCAGGAACTGGTTCTTTGAAAAAATCAACAAAATAGATTAACCCTTAGCCAGACTAACCAGACAGTACAAAAGAATATCCAAATTAACAAGATCAAAAAATTAAAAGGGAGACATAAAAAGGGTTTCTGAGGAAAGTCAATAACTGAACAGATAATACTTTAAAATCCTATATTCAACAAAACTGAAAAATCTGGAGGAAAGAGACAATTTTCTAGACAAATTCCAAGTATCAAAGATAAATAAAGATCAGATAAACCATCCAAACAGTCACATAACTCCTAAAGAAACATAAGCAGTTATTAAAAGTTTCCCAACCAAAAAAAGCCCAGGACCAGATGGGTTTATAGTGCAGAATTCTATCACACCTTCATAGAAGACCTAATGTCACTGCTGTCCAAACTATTCCACAAAATAGAAACAGAAAGAACCCAATCAAATTCCTTCTATGAAGCCACAATTATGCTTATACATAAGCCACACAAAGACTCAACAAAGAAAGAGAACTACAGACCAATTTTGTTTATGAATATCATCACAATGTTCTTAATAAAATTCTCACAAACTGAATCCAAGGATACATCAAAATGATCATATGTCACAATCAAATAGGCTTCAGCCCAGGGATGCAGGGATGGTTCAATATATGGAAATCCATCAACGTAATCCAGTATATAAACAAACTCAATGGGAATTTAAAAAAAACCCACATGATCATCACTTTTAGATACTGAGAACACATTTGATAAAATTCAACACCCCTTCTTGTTTAAAATCTTGGAGAAAACCAGCATTCAAGGTCCATATATAACATAATAATAGCAATGTACAGCAAACTAGTAGCTAACATCAAACTATATAGAGAGGAACTTGGAGCAATTCCACTAAACTCAGGGACTAGACAAGGCTACCCACTCTCTTCCTACGTATTCAATACAGTACTCGAAATCCTAGGCATAGCAATCATAAAATTAAAGGAAGTCAGAGGGGTACAAACTGGAAGGACAGAAGTCAAAATATCACTATTTGCAGATGATATGATAATATAATTAAATGACACCAAAAGTGCAACTGAAGAACTACTAAGCCTGATAAACAACTTAAGCAAAGTGGATGGGAATAAAAATTAACTCAAAGAAATAAGTAGCTTTTCTCTCCTCAAAGGATAAACAGGCTGGGAATGAAATTAGGGTAGTGACACCATTCACAATAATTACAAATAACGTAAAATACTTCAGTGTGACTCTAACCAAGCAAGTGAATGATCTGTATGACAAGAACTTCAAGTCTCTGAAGAAAGAAATTGAAGAAGATCTCAGAATTTGAAAAAATCTCCAATGCTAATGGATTGATAGGATTAATACTGTAAAAAATGGTCACCTTGCCAAAAGCAATGTCCAGATTCAATGAAATCTGCATCAAAATTCCAACTTTATTCTTTGTAGAGTTAGAAGGAATGTTTTGCAAATTCATTTGGAATAACAAAAAACCCAGGATAATGAAAACTATCCTCAACAATAAAAGAAATTCTTGGGGAATCACCATCCCTGATCTCAAGCTGTGTTACAGAGCAATAGTGATAAAAACTGTTCATGAAATTCTCCCCAGTGCCCATGAACCTAACACCAATGGCTCATGCTCTAAGACTAAGAATAAGACTGCAAATTTTCTGTAAGGCAAAGGACACTGTCATTAGGACAAAATAACAACCAACAGATTGGGAAAAGATCTTCACCCCTCCTACATCCAATAGACGACTCAGGAAGTTAGACTCCAGAGAATCAAATGACTCTATTAAAAACGAGGGTGCAGAGCTAAACAACAAAAACAACAACAACAATCCTCAGCTGATGAATATCGACTGGCTGAGAAGTACCTAAAGAAATGTTCAACATCCTTAGTTATCAGGGTAATGCAAATCAAAACAACCCTGAAATTCCACCTCACACCTATCAGAATGGATAAGATCAAAAACTCAGATGACAACAGATGCTGGCTTAAATGTGGAGAAAGAGAAAAACTCCTCCATTGTTGGTGGGATTACAAGCTGGAACGACCACTCCATAATTCAGTCTGGAGGTTCCTCAGAAAATTGGACATTGTACTACTTCAGGACTCAGCTATATCACTACTGGGCATACACCCAAAAGATGCTCTACCATAGAACAAGGAGACATGCTACACTATGTTTATAGAAGCCTTATTTATAGTAGCCAGAAGCTGGAAAGAACCCAGTTGTCCTTCAACAGAGGAATGGATACAGAAAATATGGTACATCTACACATGGAGTAGTATTCGGCTATTAATAACAATGACTTCATAAATTTCATAGGAAAATGGAAGAAACTAGAAAATATCATCCTGAGTGAGATAGCCCGATCACAAAAATATCTACATGGTATGCACTCACTGGCAAATGGATATTAGCCCAAAATCTCAGATTACCCAAGACACAATCCACAGACCAGATGAAGCTCAAGAAGAAGGATGACCAAAGCGAGGATGCTTCAGTCCTTCTTTAAAATGGGAATATTCATAGGAGTAGATATAGAGACAGAATTTGAAGCAGAGAATGAAGGAATGGCTATTCAGAACCTGCCCCACATTGGGATCCAGCATATATATATATCCACTAAACCTAGACAATATTGCTGATGCCAAGAATTGTATGATGACAGGAGCCTGATATAGCGGTCTCCTGAGAAGCTCTGCCAGAGCATGACAAATACAGAGGCAAATTCTCACAGCTGACCATTAAACTGAGAATGGGGTCCCTATTGGAGGAGTTAGAGAAAGGATTGAAGGATCTGAAGAGGCTTGCAATCCCATAAGAACAATGCCACCCAACCAGAGCTCCAAGGGCCTAAACCACTATGCAGAGTATACATGGACAGACCCAAGACTACAGCTGCATATGTAGCAGAGGATAGACTTGTTTGGCACCAATGGGAGGACAAGCCCTTGTTCCTGCCAAGACTGGACCCCTCAGTGTAGAGGAATAACAGAGCAGGAAGGTGGATAGGGGAGGTGGTTGGGGAGAGGAACACATTTGGAGAAGTGGGAGGGGATGGCATAGAGGTTTTATGGATGGAAAACAAGGAAAGGGAATATAATTTGAAATGTAAATTAAAAATATCCAATAAAAATTAATTTAAAAAAAGAATAACTTCTCAGCATAGAAAATATTTGAAGAGAAACCAACAAAGACTGGTTGCATGTCTATTACCCATTCACCTATGCAAAGTGTGGTGTCTACTGTTCGTCTTGCGGAAAACACATGTTTTCCCTGAGGACTTTGAAAGCACTAAGTGTCCCATGTGAGTTCAGCATCATGAAAGCACTATTAGGTAAGCCCATGAGGACAATTTTCAGTCTCAAATTTAATAGTCGAAGATACAACAACAACACAAAACTTTTGGATGTAAATTTTTTAACCACCATTCAGAGGTGAGCATTTTAGAATTTAACTTGGATTTTACCCATCTAGTCAGCTATCTCAGGGGTTCAGAATAGATGAGGAAGATTGCTGATGGGTGGCAGAGGTAGATTAGAAAGCTTAGGTTAAAATTAGACATTCACAATCATATAATTTCCCTTTCTTGGAAAACCAAAACCACTCCAAGGTCTATAACTACAGTATCTTCAGTATTATCTATGTTAGGTCCAGATCTCTGCCAATTTTTTACCTATTTGAGTTTTCTCACTGAGTCTCCATTTTGTATGTTTTCCCCTCAGATTTACAAGCTGAGATTCTCAGAATTAGGAAATATTCATATAGTCTCCTTTCATCTTACATTCAGGTTTCCAGAATCCCAGTGCTGATAACTGACTGTCCCCTCCCCATCAAATAGACTGTTTGAAGACAGTGATTTGTAGACCAAGAAAGGGAGATAAGGGAAGAGACAAAGGGAGAAATGGCAGGGTTCAGTACTCAAGTTCTAATAGGAGAGAAGGAAGACAGAGACAAACAGCTCAAGAAAAATCACCTAGTCTAATTTCCCCTGTCTCTACGTGACAAGTTGCAAGGTAAAAATAAATTTGGGACCATTTGTAGTACAAAACTTTTTAGTGCTATAGACCTATTTTCAGATTTTTAAAGTCCCATTTTAAGATTTCACTGTCACTTTAGTTCAAAGTGTGTCATCTTTCCTGATCTCAGATCCTACATATACTAAGGGAAAGTGGCTAGGAATCATACAATGAGTAGTAATGGTTTATGCCAGGGTATAATTAGGAGATGTATGATGGGTAGTTAATAGTTGTGCCACAAGTAGTCAGAAGCTGTGTATTGTGTAGTCATGGAGTGTACAGTGAGTATTCATGGTCTAAGAAGTGAGTAGACAGAGGCTTTAGCTTGAGGAGTCAGTTGGGACTCTGTAGTAGGTATCAGGGTCTAGGCAGTAGGCAGTAGGACTCTGCTCTCATGCTTTAACCTCATCTCCCCCAAAATGCATGCATTATTGTCATTTTAATTGATGTTTATTGCTCAGTTTTCATTACCATTTTATAGAGTTTAAGATATATAATGAAACAGAAGGGGAAACAATACCAATCCTGTTGCTAGAAAGCACTAGCAGTGGGTTCTTTTTGTTGAATAGTCCTAAGAACATTCAGGACATCTTTGGAAATGCCACTTCGGAAACTGGCCAGTAATACAGTTTCTTGACAAATGTAATATCTTTTCCCATTGTGCCTTTAATAAGATAACCAACCCATTATGTTATAACAGTAGCATCCTTATCCCACTAGTATGCCTCTTGATTGGAGACCTAGGGAGGTGACCTGAGTACAGCCACATGCTGAAGTCTCCTTATCCCATAAAAAGTTCACATTAGATCTATGCTGCAATGAGTGAAAATAGAAGCTTTTACTACTACTATTCAGCTTTCCCCAAATGTTCAACAGTGGGCTTATTATCTTTCAATCTTCAGAAGTGAGAGGCAAACCCAGGTCTTCAGGTTCATATGTGTACTTGAGTTTCTTGGATAACTTAAGAGTGCTGCATTTCTTTTTCTTTCAGTCAATCTTCAATTATAACTTTTGAATTCTTCCTCCTCTAACTTTTGTAGAACAGAGCACCCATACAACTGTACCCTCTAATAAGGATCCTTAGACCTCAGTTACTTATGCTTTTGCAAACACTTCGCTTCAAAGGCTCCTCAAATTGCCATCATCTCTGGTTTAAAGGAGTAAAGTGAAGAACATTTTGGGACCATTTTCTTCCTTTTGTATTTGTGTTAATAAGGAAAGGGTACACAACCGCATGGAGATGTATGCATTTTGAATCTGTGTTTGTGGAAGCCTAGTGTCAACTTTGGGCATCATTCTTCAGGAGCTACCTGCATAACTATTTTTTGAACCAAAGTTTCTTACTGTGATCTAGAGTTTACTGATTCTGCAAGTCTGGTTAATCAATAAGCCACACAGATTCTCCCATATTCTATCTCTTCTCTTCTCTTCTCTTCTCTTCACTATCTCTCTCTCTCTCTCTGTCGTGTGTGTGTGTGTGTGAGTGTGTGTGTGTGTGTGTGTGTGAGTGAGAGAGAGAGAGAGAGAGAAAGAGAAAGAGGAGAAGAAGGAGAAATTAAGTGAGAAGGAGGGAAAAGGAGGAACAGGAAAAAAGGAAATAGGAAAGAGGGAAGACATGACTGGTTTTTTGTATGAATGCTAGAAATTAAACTTATATCCTCAAGTTTTCACATCAAGGACTTAATAACTTATCTACTTCCTTAGACTTTCTTTGTGCATTTTAATAAATAATTCTATGATATAATGCATCTTCATAATATGGGTCACATATCTGTGTTCTTAGTCTAGAGAATTAAATAACTCTTAGAGACATCTATAAAAATTATGGTCAAAATAATGTCACTGAAAAGAATTTATTATCTCTGTATACATAAAGTTCTTATGCACTGCACTGCAAAGATAATGCTTTAGGAAGTAGCCCTTCTACTTAAGCATAAAAGAGATTTCTCCTTAGCATCAGAGATGCCACCTACTAACTCACTGCAGAAAAATAATATTATTCAGGGGTTTTTGTTTTGTTTCATTTTGTAGGGTATGAAGAGATTTTGATTTTTTTTCCTTCAGATTAGAAGAAATATGAGTCAAGGAAACCAAACCACCATCTCTGAATTCATCCTCCTGGGTCTCTCCAACCAGGCTGAGAAGCAGAAATTCATCTTTGTGATTTTCTTGAGTATGTACCTGGTCACTGTGCTTGGAAACAGTCTCATCATTCTGGCCATTGGCTTGGATATAAATCTTCACACTCCCATGTATCTTTTTCTTGCCAACCTATCTTTTGCTGATATTTCTTCATCTTCTACCTCAGTCCCCAAAATGCTGATGAATATTCAAACCAAGAGTCAATACATCTCCTATGAGGGTTGCTTTACACAGATGTACTTTTCCATTGTGTTTGTTGTCATTGACAATTTTCTTTTGGGGGTCATGGCTTATGATCGATATGTGGCTATCTGCCACCCTCTGATTTATACAAGCATCATGCACTCCACGTTTTGTCTTTTGCTAACTGTCTGTCCATGGGCACTAAGCAATATTGTTGCCCTGACACATACTCTTCTGGCCAATCAATTGATTTTTTGCAACGACAACACCATCCAACACTTCTTCTGTGACTTGGCCCCTCTGCTCAAACTTTCCTGCTCAGATGCAATGATCAACAATATTGTAAAATTTATTGTGGGGCTATCAGTCATCACCTTTCCCTTTGCCCTGATCCTTTTTTCCTACGTCTGCATCATCAGGGATGTACTGAGAATTTCATCCATGGAAGGAAAGTGGAAAGCCTTCTCTACGTGTGGTTCTCACCTGACAGTTGTATTCCTCTTCTATGGTACCATTATAGGGGTTTATTTTTTTCCTTTATCCACTCACCCTGAGGACACAGACAAGATTGGTGCAGTACTCTTCACAGTGGTGACACCAATGTTGAACCCTTTCATCTATAGCCTGAGGAATAAGGACATGAAAGGTGCCTTTAGGAAGCTCATCAATAAAAGTCATTTCTTCCTTTTGATGTCATGATTATCTGAAATTGATCTGCACAGCTAGATTATTCATTCAGTCCAGAGTTTGTAGAATAGTTTTGATGATTGAGTTTTTAGCGAACTATTTTGTATATGTCCAATCATCTCTAACTTCCACATCAGAGATGTACTTTTACACATTGTTCTGATATTGGAAATGAGATGTATTATCCCCTTGGTAAGACACCAAAAAAATCATAAAGTTGATTACACTATGTACTACTGTAACCCTTAATTAAAATTGCTTTTGATTTGCATATGTTGACTTATATTACAAGTTTCATACCTGCAGGTTTGTCTTTTTAATAATTTCTTAGTTCCAGAATGGAGATATTGGTTAAGAGAAGATATTGAATAGAGTTGGTTGAACAGAGAAGGTAGAAAATCTGTGAAGAGTTGGGGAAGAAAAACAAATACAATTAAACTCTTTTGTATGAAAATTTGAAAACTAAAAATAAGTAAATAAATGTAAAAAAAAGAGAGAATGTGTGTTAACCAAATCAAATCAAAGACATTATAGATCAGAATAGTTTCATTATTTCTTGATCCATGATTTAGACCTGCTTTAGACTATTTATTTTGTAATGTAGATTCTCTCAGCAAAAATAGGTTTCTCATCAACTAGGTTTCTCATAGCGTTGGGCTTTAATCAAAATTTTAACTATTAAACATTTATTGGGATATAAATGATTTCAAACAAGATTTAACCATTATCTTCCAAAAATCTCTTGGATGAACAATTCATCCTCCTCAAAAATCTAGATATATGTATTTGAAAATATTCCTGATTGCCTAGGAAATATGGCTTAAATTGGTTTATATCTATGTGGGCATGACCTACTATTCTATATTCTCTGGCTTATAGATTCTATACATTTTTTTTAAAAATATACATCATTTGCAGTGAGTTCTAAGAAGACCAGTAGTAGAGTTATATATATAAATGTTTCAAGTTTCCCTAAGAACGTACAAGTTCCCGTAATTACCTTCATGAGTTCTCATGGTAAAAAGACAAGGATTTGTGTCTAATTGTTTATATTATCCTGAATCATTCTTCAGCTTGCCATTTTCAACAAACATCTATAAACAACTTTCTGTTTACAAGTCTCTAGATTTCTTCCAAAAGACTAAAGGAAGGAATAACATATAGCCTCATCGTGTTTCCTAAACAATCAGAAAAAGTACGTACTTTATATATTTTTAATATCAGTAAGCAAAGGCAATATTTGATTCATTACTAAAATCATTAATAAAGAGGTATATATAAAGAGTCTGTGAAGCTTACACTTGATCCTACATTCCTAGTGTATTCTGCTACCCCTGATGAGAAAAAACAATGTATATTTTGTAAATATATCACTAATAACTTTTGTTATCTATCTATAATTTGTGAAATATCAGCAATACTCACTTTTACTAAACATTTTCTATACCTTAGTAAGAATCAACACAAAGTAAGCAAATGTGTTCTTAGCTTTTATGTCAAAATTCATGAAGCAAATCATAAACATGTGAACAAATAAATAAAATGATAAGTATAAAATGAGATAGTACAGTCTGAAATCAAGTAAAATGTAGAGTAGGTACTAGATAATAGATAGGGTGACATTTTAGGTAAGGTACTTCAGTACAGAAGAAATTGCCTATCTGTGTTTTTGAAGCAGCAAAATGAATAAAACAAGAAGTAAAGCAGGATAAAATATGGTAAAAGAATTCAAAGAAAGGAATGAGTGATTTGCAGGTGGTTACATAAGAAAAGATTTGTAATACCCAAAGAACAGGATGTGGATGGGCAAGAACAGAATGAGAGAGGAAAGCAGAAGTAGATATAACACAGAAGAGAGGGAAGAAATGATCCATGTTTAGCAGCAAACCACTGAACTGAGAACGCTTTGGCTGTAGCAAAGAATTTTCTTTTCTTTTTTTTTTTCATTTTCTTTTTTTTTTATTGGATATATTTTTTATTTTCATTTCAAATGCTACTCCCTTTCCTGTCTTCTTGTCCATAAGCCCTCTATCCCCTGCCCCTCCTTTCTTAAAGATGTCCCCCCATCTACTCCCCATCACCCCATGACATTCCCCTGCACTAAAGGTCCAAGGGCTCCCCCTTCAACTGGTGCCCAACAATGCTATCCTCTGCTACATATGCAGTTGGAGCCCTGAGTCACTCCATGTATAGTCTATGGGTAGTGGTTTAGTCCGTGGAAATTCTGGTTGATTGGCATTGTTGTTCTTATGGGGTTGCAAGCCTCTCCATCTCTTTTAATCCTTTCTCTAATTCCTCTAACAGGGATCCCTTCCTCAGTTCAGTGGTTTGCTGCTGACATTCGCCTCTGTATTTGACATGCTCTGGATGTGTTTCTCAGGAGAGATCTATATCTGGTTCCTGTCAGCATGCACTGCTTAGCTTCATCAATCGTATCTACTTTTGGTGGCTGCATATATATGGGCCACATGTAGGGCAGGTTCTGAATTGTGGGGAGAGGGTATGGTGGCAGTCCCAAATGGCGCCCGGGATTGCATCTAAGTCTCATGACTAGCACCTGACTTCCTCACACATCTGAAACTAGCCATGTCCATTGTGAGAGCTGCGCAGGCACACCATGACACAAGGCCATGTGACGTGGACCTATGAACTGAGATTATGCAGTCTGGACTGAGGAGGTGGGGTTGAGGGAGGATATAAGGGAGTGTGCTCGGGAGCTGGGAGGGGGAGAGAAGAAAAGAAAAGAAAGATTTCTGCTTGCATGCTGTAAGGTTCCTAAATAAACTGCTTTGAGAAGAACGCTGTGTCATCGCTCTTTTCTGCGGGTCGGAGACAGAAGCGATACTGAATGGCCATTCCTTCAGTCTCTGCTCTAAACTTTGCCTGCATATCCCCTTCTATGGATATTTTTGTTCCCCCCTTTAAGAAGCAGTGAAGCATCCACATTTTGGTCATCCTTCTTCTTGAGCTTCATGTGGTCTGTGGATTGCATCTTGAGTAATTCGAGCTTTGGGGCTAATATCCACTTATCAATGAGTGCATACCATGTGTGGTTTTCTGTGATTGGGCTACCTCACTCAGGATGATATTTTCAATACATTTGCCCATGAATTTTCCAAAGTCATTGTTTTTGATTGGTGAGTACTATTCCATTGTGTAGATGTACCTCCTTTTCTGAATCTATTTCTCTGTTGAAGGGCGTCTGAGCTCTTTCCAGTTTCTGGAAATAAGGCTGCTATGAACATAGTGGAGTATGTGGCTTTGTTGTATGTTGGAGCATCTTTTGGGTATATGCCCAGGAGAGGTATAGATGTGTCATCAGGTAGTGGAATGTCCAATTTTCTGAAGAACCTCCAGACTGATTTCCACAGTGGTTGTACCAGTTTGCAATCCCACTAACAATGGAGAAATGTTCCTCTTTCTCCACATTCTCACCAACATCTGCTGTCCTCTGAGTTTTTTTATCTTAGCCATTCTGACTGGTATGTGGTGGAATCTCTGAGTTGTTTTGATTTGCATTTCCCTGGTGACTGAGGATGTTGAACATTTCTTTTGGTGCTTTTTATACTCAACTATCTTATTTTTCATGCCATGAGTGTAAGTGAAATTAGCCACAGAATGACTATAGAGAAAAACGTGACAAAGGCCCAAAAACCTCAACATTTACAAACAGAATAAAGAGTCTTGAGAAACTGAGTGAAGCAAGCTTTGAGTTCGAGATTTCCTTGAGCTTCCCAGTGAGACTGTCTCAGAAAGTTAAGAAAAGAATTAATGCACAGAACGACAAAGGAACCCATACATGCATACAATGTATCATAATCCCTACCTACAATTATCTCATCCCAATACTCCTATACTCAAACCCATATCCATCCAAATTTTATGTTCTTAATAGTCTTTGAATAATACCAGTGAGGTTCATATGAACATAACTGTCAAGTGATCTAACGGAGCATGGGTATGAAGCTAAAATTACTTTGACACCTAAATCACACAAAAGTGCAAGCATAAAAGAGAAATTCAGATCATTTTTGCTTGTGAATATCAATGAAAAAATACTAAAAATTATTCTTGCAAACCAAATCCAAAAACATATCTAAACCAACATTCACCACGATCAAGTAGGCTTCACCCCAGGGATGCATGGATGGTTCAAGATACAAAAAAATTAACATAATCTACCATCTAAACAAACTCAAATAAAAAAATCACATGATTAACTTTCTTAAATGCAGAAAAATCATTTGACAAAATTCAACACTCCTTCATGTTAAATGTATTAAAGAGATCAGGAATTCATGGCACATACCTAAATATAATAAAAGCAATTTACTGCAAACCAGCAGCCAATATCAAATTAAATGGAGAGAAATTTGAAGCAATCCCATTAAAGTCAGGGACCAGACATAGATGCCCGCTCTCCCCATATCTATTCAATATAGTACCCAAAATGCTAGCTAGAACAATAAGACAACAAAAAGAGATCAAGGGGAGACAAATTGGCAAAAAAGAAAAATGGTATCACTATTTGCAGACGATATAATAGTATACATAAACGACCACAAAAATTTGTTGAGAGAACTTTTCCAGCTGACAAACAACTTCAGCAAAGTGGCCTTATATAAAATTAACTCAAATAAATCAGTAGTCTTCCTGTATACAAATGATAAACCATCTGAGAATGAATTTAGAGAAACAACTCCTTTCATAATAGCCACAAACAATATAAAATATCTTGGAGTAACTCTAACCAAACAAGTGAAAGATCTCTATGACATAACTTCAAGTCTCTCAAGAAAGAAATTGAAGACCTCAGAAAATTGAGAGATCTCCCATGCTCATGGATTTGCAAAATTAACATAGTAAAAATGGCCATCATCAGAATACACCAGCTGATATGAGGACCCCAAGACATATACAGCAGAGGACTGTCAAGTATGGGTCCAGTAAGAGAATATGCACCTAACCTTAAAGAGACTGTAGGCCCCAGGGAGTTTAGACATCTGGTGGCGTGATGATATATGGGATCTGGAATAGTCAGAGGGTGGACCTGGATGGGAATAAAATCTGGAGTGTGTAAGTAAGTAAGTAAGTAAATAAATAAATAAATAAATAAATAAATAAGGCCATCCTGTCAAAAGTCAGTGCAATTTTCATCAAACTCCCAACAAAATTTTTCAAAAAAAAAAAAACATGGAAACAACCATTCTCAATTTCATCTGGAAAGGTAAAGATACCAGAATAGCAAAAACAACTCTTAACAATAAATTAATTGCTTGAGGGAATCACCATCCCTGATCTCAAGCTATACTACAGAGTAATAGTGTTAAAAACTGCATGGTGTTGGTACAGAGACAGACACATTGATTACTGGAATAGAACTGAAGACCCAGAAAAAAACTACACATCTATGAACACTTCATCTTTCACAAAGAGGCCAAAATTATACATTGGAAGAAAGAAAGCATCTTCAAAAAATGGTGCTAGTCGAACTGGTAGCCTGTATGTAGAAAAGTGAAAATAGATCCATTTTTGCTACGTTACATGAACCTCAAGTCCAGGTGGACCAAGAACCTCAACATAAAACTAGATGCATTGAATCTAATAGAAGAGAAAGAGCCTTGAACTCATTGACAATCAGGGTGATTTCCTAAACAGAACTACAATGGCTAAAGGCTCTAAGATCAATAATTGATAAATGGTAACTCATGAAATTGAAAAGGTTCTGTAAGGAAAAGGACATAATCAATAGGACAAATTGGCAACCTACAGATTGGGATAAAATCTTCACTAACTACACACCTGATAAAGAGCTAATATCCAACATATAGAGAAAAAAATCAAGAAGCTAACCACCAAAAAAACAAACAACCTAATCCAAAATGGGGTATAGAACCTAAAATAAAATTCACAACAGAGGAATTTAGAATGGCTAAGAGCACATAAAGAAATGTTCAAAGTAGTTAACTGATCAGTGAAATGCAAATCAAAATGACCCTGATATTCTACCTTACACAATAAGATAGTCTAAGTTCAAAACCTCAGGTGACAACTCATATTGGCAAGGCTATGGAGAAAGAACACTCCTCCATTACTGGTGAGATTGCAAACTGGCACAGCCACTCTGGAAATCAATTTGGAGTCTCCTCAGAAAATTGGAAATAGGTCTACCTGAGGTCCCAGCTATACCACTCTTGAAAATATACCCAAAAGATGCCCCACCATGCCACAAGAGCATGTGTTCCATTATGTTCATAGTAATTTTATTTGTGATAGTAATTTTATTTGTGATAGCCAAAGCTGGAAACAACCCAGATGTCTCATGACAGAAGAATGTACACAGAAAATTGGTTCATTTACACAGTAGAATATTTCAGAGCTAATAAGAAAAAGGATATAACAAATACAGAGGCGAATATGAGCAGCCAACCATTGAACTTCAAATAGGGTCCCTATTGGAGGAATTAGAGAAAGGATTGAAGGATCTGAAGGGGCTTGTAACCCCACCAGAATAATACCGACCAACCAGAGCTCCCAGGGACTAAACCACTACCTGTGGACAGACTCATGGCTCCAGCTGCATATGTAGCAGAAGATGGTCTTGTTGTGCACCAATGGGAAAAGAAGCCCTTTTCCCTACCAAGACTGGACCCCCAAATATAGGGAAATGTCAGGGTGGAGAGGTGGGAAAGGGAGTGGCTGTAGAGGGGAAACATCCTTATAGAAACAGGGGAGGGGGCAGGATAGGGGGATTACGGACAGGGAAAGGGAATAACATTTGAAATGTAGTTAAAAAATATCCAATAAAAATGCAAATAAACATTGTGGAAAAAAAGAATAAGAACATCCTGACTTTTGTAGGCAAATGTATAGAACTAGAAAATATCTTGCTGAATGTGGTAACTCAGACCCAAAAAGACATGCATGGTATATACTCATTAATAACTGGATACTACCCACCCTGAAAAGTACAGACTACCCAAGATACACAACTCAACAAGTTCAACAAGACAAAGGTCCCAAGTGAGGACACCTCAATCCCAATTTAGAGGAAATAAAAAGGAATCATGGGGGCAGGAGGAGGGATCAGGGTGAGAAAGGGGACACAGCAGAGACAAGGGGAATATGATCAGGTATTGGTGGGTGGAAACAGGACCCTGATACAGTGGGGAGTGGGAACTTGTAGAGCCCACCTCCAGCAGAAAGACAGGGCATCAATTGAGGGATAGAGTTGCCATGGCACATTAAGAACTCTGACCCGTAATTGTTCCTGTGTGAAAGAACCACAGGGAAAAAACTGGTAGGAGCCTGGGGAAAAGGAGGCCCTGTGACAGGCCCAAAATGACATCCAGCTCAATGGGAGGCCCCAAGGTTTGACACTATTACTGAGGCTATGGAATGCTAGCAAAAAGGAACATATCATGACTGCCTTTTGAAAGACCCAACAAGCAGTTGAAAGAGTCAGATGCAGATATGTACACTATTGAATAGAAGCTGCTGACCAGTGTGGTTGAATTAGGGAAAAACTGGAAGAAGCTGAGGAGAAGGGTGATCATGTAGGAGGATCAGCAGTCTTAACTAACCTGGACCTGGGGGATCTCTTAGAAACTGGGTCACCAACCAGGCAGTGTACACCAGCTGAAATAAGGCCTCCAACACAGCAGAGGACTCCCAGGTCAGGGTTCAGTCAGAGAAGATGCACCTATCCCTCTAGAGACTGGAAGCCCCAGGAAGTTTAGAGGTCTGGTGGTGTAGGGGACAGGGGTGGAGTCATCCTTGTGGACGCAGGAACATGAGTAGGAGATATGAGATGTAGAACAGTTAGAGGGTAGAATGGGAGAGGCATAAAATCTAGATTATTAAAAAAAGAAATTAAATAAAAATTTTAAGAAATCAGAAAAGAAAAATCTAGGCATGCTTTTGTGTTGATAAAAAATGTCTTCTGAGACACTCTGCCAGAACCTTACTGGTACAGATGAGAATGCTTGCAGCTAACCATCAGACTGAGTACAGGGACCCAGGTGGAGGAGTTAGAGAAAGGACTGAAGGAGCTGAAGGGATTTGCAACCCCAAATCCCTTATCAATCAACCAGACTCCCCAGAGCTCCTGGTACCTAAACCACCAACCAAAGAGTACATACACATGGAGACACCCATGGCTTCTGCAGCATATGTAGCAGAGAATGGCATTGTCTGGCATCAGTAAGAGAAGAAGCCCTTGGTCCTGTGAAGGCTCATTTCCCAAGTGTAGGGGAATGCAAGGCTGATGAGGAGGGAGTGGGTTGGTGGGAATGGGTGAGAGGGAATGGGAACATCTTCATTGAAGCAGGCGGGAAGGGAGATGGAAGATAGTAGGAAAGGGCATAACATTTGAAATGTAAATACATAAAATATTCAATAAAAAATAGAAACTGAACCATCTGTAACCAGGCTCTTAACTGAAATGGGGGAGAATATACATCAGATTTATAGGAAAAATAATTGTGTTTTGAAGTGTTTTTTACTCCTGATTCTAGGAATACTCTCTGACAAGAAGCAAAATGAAAACGTATTGAGCTCATTTTCACAATGTAGGGATAGAAAGTATGTCATAATCTTCAATTTTTTGTCTCTCATCTACTATATATGTTGCAAATAGTTTCTTTCCTTGACTCTTTTTAAAATTCTTTATCATCATTTTTTTCTTTTCCCATCCTTGACTGATTTCTCCAATGAATCATTGTTTGTTTATGATGTAATTGTGTTACCTTTTCTATTGCTTTTTCCAAGTGAGTTTAAAGATAGAAAGAGGTGTTTTGGGCCAAATGCTGGTTCCAATGAGAGTTAGTCAGATCCTTCCTTCCTTCCTAGGCAGTGATGAAGCACAACAGGTATATGTAAAGTTATGCAGAATCAAACAATTTGGGGTAAGAGAGCCAGAGGCACTGAGAGAGGGAAGAGAGGGGATTAGAAGGAAGGGAGAGAGAGAGAGAGGGAGGAAAAAGAGAGAGAGAGAGAGAGAGAGAGAGAGAGAGAGAGAGAGAGAACAGGGACAATAAAAATAGGACTAATTGGGACACTCATGAACTGCTACCATTTTGGGGTAAATTTAAATGATACTAGTGTAGTATGCAATCCAACAATTTCATAAATATAAATTATATAATTATATTAAAATCCAGCCATTTCACTATAGGTGTTATTTAACAAATCAAAAGATTTTCAGGCTCCCCATAGATGTCTGTTATAGCTTTATTTATACAGGTAGAAACAATGCCAATACCCACAAAGAGATGCATGAGCAAACAATATGTTATATCCATGGCAACATAGCAATGGTCAACCATAAGAAGTGACCTGGTAGTATATGGCAAAATTTTTATTATCTTTAAAATACTTATAAAATGAAAGAAACCATGCATCATTCATGGTTTATTCTGCAAATTTATATGAACTTGTAAGAAATGCACTAATAAAATGTGGCAAAAATCTGAATAGTACTTCTTTGGGATGTGAAGAAGTTGTAAGAAAGAGCATATGACTTCAGAGGGGCAGACATGCCTGGGAAGCCAGAAGAGACTACACTCTGCCCACATTTCTAACTCTAGATGAAAACGTCCAGTGCCATATGGGACCCCTGTGTCCAGGGACCTGAGAAAAGGCAGGGCAGGCCCTTCCAGTTGCTGCCTTTACAGAAAGCTGAAACGCAGCCCCCAAGGAGCAACTTCAGGCCTGAGACCAGAGGTAAGACAAACTTTTCTGCTCCAAGTGATCTGCCTGGACTCTTGGGACAGGACACTTCTGGTTTCTAGCTGGAGCCCGAACCTCACTGATCCCGGCCCACAGCTTCCTGCTCCCAAACCCCGTGGGAGAGAGAGCAGATCACCCAGACAGGTGGGCACTCCTGAGGCTGCAGGGCAGGAGAGACCACCAGTACTGCCCACACTTGCCCACATCCCTGGCCCAAGAGGAAACTGTATAGGGCCTCTGGGAACAGGAAGATAGGAACACTCAAGCTTCAGGTCCCCTGTGGTCCAGACACCACCTGGATCTGAAGGGACCTGGTCAAACAGCTCCCTGCACCCAAAACCATGGGAGGGAGAGCTAAACATTCAGAGGGGAATACATGCCTGGGAAGCCAGAAGAGACTACACTCTGCCCACATTTCTGACTCTAGAAGAAAACGCCTAAAGACATCTGGGACCCCTGTGCACAGGGACCCGAGAAAAGGCAGGGCAGGCCCTTCTGGTTGCTGCCTTCATGGAGAGCTGAAACCCAGCCCCCAAGGAGTGCCTTCAGGCCTGAGACCAGAGGTAAGACCAACTTTTCTCCTCCAAGTGACTTGCCTGGGGGGCTCAGGAAACATTTCAACAGGAACATCTGAAGACCAGTAGACAGGAAAGACAACACACCTGAAAGCAGAATACTCTGTTCCCATAACTGGCTGAAAGAAAACAGGAAAACAGGTCTACAGCACTCCTGAAACACATGCCTATAGGATTGTCTAGCCACTGTCAGAAATAGCAGAACAAGGTTACACCAGAGACAACCTGTTGGCTAGAAGCAAGCGAAGGAACCCAAGCAACAGAAAACAAGACTACATGACATAATCGGAGACCAATTCTCCCACCAAAGCAAACACTGAATATCCAAACACACCAGAAAAGCAAGGTTTAGATTTTAAATCACATTTGATCGTGATGATGGAGGACTTCAAGAAAGACATAAAGAACTCCCTTAGAGAAATGCAGGAAAACATGAATAAACAAGTAAAAGCCTGTAGAGAGGAATCACAAAATGCCTGAAAGAATTACAGGAAAATGCAATCAAATGGGTGAAAAATTAAAAATGGAAATAGAAGCAATAAAGAAAGCACAAAGGGAGACAACCTTTGATATAGAAAACCAAAGGAAGAGACAAGGAGCCATAGAAACAAACATCACCAACAGAATACAAGAGATAGAAAAGAGAATCTCAGGAGCAGAAGATTCCATAGAAATTATCGACACAACTGTTAAATATAATGTAAAACAGAAAAAGCTACTAGCCCAAAACATACAGGAAATCCATGACACAGTGAGAAGATCAAACCTAAGGATAACAGGTATAGAAGAGATTGAAGACTCCCACCTCAAAGGAACAGTAATATCTTCAAAAAGATCATAGAAGAAAACATCCCTAACCTAAGGAAAGAGATGTCCATAAACATACAAGAAGCCTACAGAACTCCAAATAGATTGGACCAGAAAAGAAACTATTACCATCTCATAACAGTCAAAACACAAAATGCACAAAACAAAGAAAGAATATTAAAAGCCGTAAGGGAAAAAGGTCAAGTAACATATAAATTCAGACAGATCAGAATTACACCAGACTTTTCACAAGATACTAGGAAAGCCAAAAGATTCTGGACAGATGTCATACAGACTCTAAGAGAATACAAATGCCAGCCCAGGTTACTGTATCCAGCAAAACTATCAATTACCATAGATGGAGAAACTAAGATATTCCATGACAAAACCAAATTTGTACAATATCTTTCTACAAATCCAGCCCTACAAAGGATAATAAATGATAAAGCCCAACATGAGGAGGCAAGCTACACCCTAGAAAAACAAGAAACTAATCGTCTTGCAACAAAACAAAGAGAAGACAAGCACACAAACATAATCTCACATCCAAATACAAATATAACAGGAAGCAAAAATGTAGAGAGCGGCGCGGTGAAACAAAGATGGCGCCGACATCCAGCTTTGCCTGGATATAAACGACTTACTGCGCATGTGCAGGCCTGTCCCCTTGCTAGGGCTCCCTCTAGTGGTGAACAGCGGTACTGCACATGTGCGGTTTATGCACCAGGTGTCAGTTGACCGTTAATATGCTAATGAGGTGATTCATTCTCCGCCTTTCACTGGAGGACAAGTAGTGGGGTGATCCAAGCCCCACCAATCCCTGAGAGATAATTAGCATACTGTTGTCTATATAAGCCGAGCGATTTTGCTGCTCGGGGTCCCTGTTCAAGAGAGCTGTAACACTAAGAAGAGCTGTAACACTAAGAAGAGCTGTAACACAGTAAAGGCTAGTTCGCAGAAGAATCCTGTTGCCATGCGTCGTTCTTGCTGGCGGGACATTGGGCGCGACAAGTGGTGCCGAGACCGGGAACCAACATCGCAGGTGCCGAGGGGACCTTCAGTGTGCTGAAGAGGATTCAGAACTGCGAGAAGGTAAATTAAAAGGTAAGCTTGAGAGGCATGCCTTTTGGAAGAGAGCATGTCAGAAACGGAGCGGAGGAGAAATTAGGTTCGAGAGGCATGCCCTTTTTGGATTTAAGAGAGCATGTCAGAAACGGAGCTAGGAGCGCGCAAAAAGAAAAAGGTTACTAAAACAAAAGTGAAAGAGATACAAAAGGCAGAAGAAACGCTGCAGGAGGAAAAAATAGGTATGCCCCGGAGGACGAAGTACAAGTCATCCGGAGAGGATACTTTGTATCCATTAAAAAAATTAGAAGCCTTAGAACTGGCTGGCAGTGACTCTGAGCAAGAGTTGTCAGAGTCCGAGGAGGAGGAATTAGAGGAAGAGGCAGCCATATATGAGGAAGAAAGATATGGGCCTAGGTGGAGAGCCACTGTGAAGAAACCGAAGTTATGGATCCTTTGTGGGCATGGGTGGTAATTTTGTTTCTTTTCTTGTTTGTGTGGGATAGAGAAGCCACGGACGGCAAGCTTAAGCCCGGACCAAAACCTCTTTGGGGAATGGTCCCAGCCTGCTTAGAGGATAAACGATGTGAGGAAGCCGTTAGAGCCGTTAGGACAGGTCAGAGGGTCCTTGCAGAGCAACAAAGTATGTCGGAGGGAGAAAAGGTCTCGAAAGAAAAAAAGAAAAGAAAAGGAGATAAAAGGAACAGAAAGAAGGCAGAGATAAAAAAAGAGGATAATCAGGACCAGGAAACAAATAAGATATATTCTTCTTTAAAAGCCTTGACCTTAGAAATGTCAGACAATCTAGAAAGCATCATCAACAGCTTAGAGAAAGTGAAAGTAAAGGTAGAACCATCGGGTCCCGGGCCTCCCGCAGAGCAACAAAGGGAAGCGTAGGACTCGACCTCAGTTCCACCACCAGACTCGTATTGACCCCTCGAATGGGAACTCAGGTGGTGGATACAGATTTTAAAGGCCGCAGTAAGCAGAATTCAGAAGGATCACAGAAATTGAAAGCATGTGCAAAGATAAAGATTTGTGGTAGTGGTAGTGGTCAAGGTAATAATGGTAAAATGTTTTTGTGTATGTGTTCTTTTAGAGTTATGTTAAAATCTAGAGAAGCAAAGTCGATTCTCGTAGATACTTTTAGTCTTTGGACCCTGACTAGAGACAGTTTACACCCTGGACAAGAGAAAGAATGGGGTTGAGAAAACAGTCCTCCCGAACTTTCCACAGATGCTTTGGCAGAAGAAGGAAATGAGCTTAAACTTTTTGGAGCTCTCCTGGGAACAGAAGGAGGTGGGAGACGTCTTGCCTCCTTGCTGGCTCCTATTGGAGAAATGCTTATTTCTGGTTCTGGGTTCTTTAGGCAGGATGTCTGGGTCACTTTGGTGGAACACCATCTAGTTCTTTTCCTCTGTGTCTATTGTCTGTCCTTGGTGCACCAAGCTGTCCATGTATGTCAATTTATGTCTGGTTTTGGCTTCTCCTTGCTTGAATGTTTGTGTTTCATGTTTAAAAAAAAAGGTTAAAATTTTAAATGCTGGTTGATTCACCCATTGATGTAGCTTTTACTCCTTTCAAAGAAAGGAACAAATAAATAAAATGTTTCAATTGGCTTTTTGAGCCTGCATCTGTAGCTAGAAGCCTAAATAGGCTGGGCAAGCTCAGGGGGCTGGCTAAATGTTTACACTAGCCCATCCTAAAGACACCAGGTTCTAAGGTAAAGGAACTGATGGCTGTCTCTCTTAGAAAAATCTTTGACTGTGATTATTGGACTCAACAGGTGACAAGGTGTTTCTCTTAAAACTACAGCTAGAAAAAGTAAAAATGGTGATTGATTTAAATATTAAAGACATGTGTAGCCACTTCGATTTTGTTTCTGATTGGTTTTAAATGTATGAATATTCTCTACATGCCTTGGTTATGGACTATTGGCTTTTAAGTTATTGGATATGGTTTAAAAAAAATGTAACATTGGTAACAGAAAGTTGACATAAAACTGGTAAATTTGGATGGAGTCATTCTAGACAACATGTGGCATGAGCCAATCTACGGAAACAGGTCTAAATTGGGATGATCCTAGAAACCAGGCTTCTAAGATTTTAAGGCAATGTCTCTTTGTTGAGGTATTGGAGACCGCACCATCATGTGTTCATATGTAGGAATTGGCAGTCAAACCTTGTAGCATGAAGGATAGACTCGGTGTTTTGGAGACTGGATTTTGGGATGATGAGGCTGATCTCGAGGAAGAGGCTGCTCAGTGTGAGAGGAGAGATATGAAGATTGGGTAACCTAGAAGCAGCCTATAAAGTGGTTAAGATGTTTGAAAAACAATCAATTGTTCATAGCACCTGAAAAAGGTTCAAATGGGCCAAATGGGAGAATATTTAGGAACAAAATCACTCCCTCATAGTATTTCCCTCAAAAAAAATTGAATTATGAAAAGACCATTTAAAAACATTAAATGATTTTCAAAAATTACTAGGAAGCATAAATTGGATTCGACCCGATATTAAAATGCGCAATGTAGATTTACAACCACTTTATGAGATCCTGAAAGGGGATTCTCAGCTTACTTCACCCCCTGTTTTAACCAAGGAAGCACGATTATCCTTGAGGAAAGTAGAAGAAAGATTAGAAAAGGCAATGCTAAGAAGGTACAAGGAAAAGGAAGATCTGCTTTTATGTATACTGAGAACCTTTCGTCAGCCTACAGGAGTATTATGGCAACAAGGTCCACTTCTTTGGATTTATCCCCATATTTCTCCAAATGAGACCCTTGAATATTATCCTTCTGCACAGCTTGCTGTGTTAGGCGTTAAATCTTGTATTCAGCATTTTGGTATTTTACCCAAGAAAATTATTATACCATATACAACAGCTCAAATAGAAACATTGTGTGCCTTGATAGATGATTGGGCCATATTACGCTGTAGTTTTGATGAAGAGTTTGACAATCATTATCCTAATTTTTTTTACTGAACATCCAGTGATCTTTCCTAAGATCACTGCCTCAGAGCCTTTGTCTGGAGCGTTAGATATTTATACAGATGGCTCCAAAACAGGTGTAGGTGCCTATATGGTTGATTCTCAAGAACCAGTATTAATTCAATACAGTTCAGGCACCCCCCAAATTACAGAATGTAAAATTGTATTGGAAGTTTTCAAAAGATTTCATGATTTTTTATGTAGTTAATGCGGTGCGCTCACTTGAAATTGCAGGGCCAATTCGGTCGACTACTACTGTATGTCAAATTCTTTTAGAATTACAAAATTTGATTTGGGCCAGAAAAAATAAATTTTTTATACAACATATTCGAGCCCATACTAAATTGCCTGGTCCCATGACCAGTAATAACACCCTGGTGGATGCTAGTACTTGTAGAGAGTTTATTTTTCATGCCGCTCCAGTTGATCTCGCTAGAGAATTTCATCAAAAGTTTCATGTACCTACCTTTACTCTTCAACAAAAATTTAAAATCTCTAGAGCTATAGCTCGTGATGTGGTGTTAAGTTGCCAAAATTGTGTTCAATTTCACCACCCTCCTCATGTGGGTATTAACCCTCGTGGTCTGATCCAGCTAAAACTTTGGCAGATGGATGTCACACACATATCTCAATTTGGAAATTTAAAATATACTCATGTTTCTGTTGATACCTGTTCCGGTATTATACACGCTACTCTGATGACTGGTGAAAAGGCTTGTAATGCCATTAGCCATTGCTTAGAGGCATGGGCAGCCTGGGGAAAGCCTGATAGTCTCAAGACAGACAACGGGCCTGCCTACACTGCAAAGTCCTTTCAGGCATTTTGCCAGACAATACAGGTCGGTCATACTACAGGCTTACCATACAATCCCCAAGGTCAAGGAATTATAAAAAGAGTACGTCGTACCTTAAAAGAGCTTATACAAAAACAAAAAGGGGGAATTGCCAGCAGCCGAACACCAAAAGAACAACTTTCTTTAGCTCTTTTTACTCTAAATTTCTTAATTCTGGATGCACATGGCCGCTCTGCTGCGGATCGCCATGCTACTACTATACCTATAACTAATACAGAAGTAAAGTGGAAGGATGTCTTAACTGATGAATAGCGTGGCCCAGATCCCGTGATTTCGAGATCTAGGGGAGCGATTTATGTTTTTCCACAGAATCAAGAAAATCCAATTTGGGTACCTGAGCGTTTGACTCGAAAATTGCCTTCTGCTCTTCCTGAAGATGAGACTACGAACCCTACTATTATTACTGGGAATGGTAATACAGGTTAATTCGCTCACCCTGTGGGCTATTGCCAGATCCTGGCCAGTACCCATGTCAGTTCATAGCAATTCTACTGTTTTGAGAATAAGACTGGCAAGCATAATCTCTGGCCTTGGTTTCAATGGGTGCTGTCCAATGAGCAAGGGGCATATACATCCCTGACCCCCTTTGCTAGGTTGATGGGAGAGAACTTCGTGCTGTATAATGCTTCAGCTACCAGAAAAAGGTGATACCAGGTTGATCAATATTCAATATAATAACCTCTTGGTAAATAATACTGCCACTAGTACTTCAGTATGTGCTAGATCACCTTTTTTCTGATAAGCACTAATGTAAGCAGTGGTGCTTTAAATTGTAATAGCTCTGATGTAGTCTGCTATTTAGCTGAATGCTGGGATGGCACCAATGACACCACAGTGATGGTTAAGATTCCCTCCTTTGTGCCAATCCCAGTGGAGGCAAACCCAGATAGCTTTCCTATTCTTAATTTGCTGAGAGCCAAAAGAGATTTTGGAATTATGGCAGCCATAATTTCAGCCATTGTGCTGTCTGCTGCCGCAGCTACCACAGCTGCAATCGCTATGACCAATCAAATACAGACGGCTGAGACTGTCAATCAGATTGTAGAAAGAACTGCAATGGCGCTAGAGATACAAGAAGAATTTAATACCCATTTGGCATCTGGCCTTCTATTAGCCAATCAAAGGATAGATTTAGTTCAAGAACAAATTGAAGCACTGTATCATATGACACAGCTGTCTTGCGTTTCTGCCCTTAGAGGTTTATGCATTATTTCCTTTGCGAGCTAACTTTTCTCAGCATTCTCAACAGAGCAAAGAAATCTCGAATTATCTGAAAGGAAAATGGTCCATGAAAGCAGAGCAACTATCAAGACAATTGCTGATGCAGATTGCTGTCCTCAACAGCACTAGGCTGGACCCCATCACAGTTGAAGACTTTACGTCATAGATTACCAATGCTTTCTCCCTTTTTAAGGAGTGGGCGGGCATGTTTGTCCCGGGGAGCTATTGTCCTCCTGGGTTGCGGAGTAGGTCTCTGGCTTATTGGCCGTTTAAAAGAGAACATGCCAGACCAGGCTATGACCACCATTAAAGGTGCTTCTCCCAACATATGGCTGGCCTCTTTGAAGATCAAGTTCGCCCTAGATCATTTTTGTCACAGTCATGTGGAGTCATTGTATCCAGGGACGGCAACTTTCCTCAAACTCGGACCAACCTAAGAAGACGGGGCCGGTGGCGATAGGGGTAACTCTATGACGGGTAAGGCCGAGTTTGGATAAGAACGACCTAAGACAGGAGCAATGACAAGATTGACGTGACACCCAGATCTAGACCAGTCATTTTATTAAACAAAAAAGGGGGAGATGTAGAGAGCGGCGCGGCGAAACAAAGATGGCGCCGACATCCAGCTTTGCCTGGATATAAACGACTTATTGCGCATGTGCAGGCCTGTCCCCTTGCTAGGGCTCCCTCTAGTGGTGAACAGCGGTACTGCACATGTGCGGTTTATGCACCAGGTGTTAGTTGACCGTTAATATGCTAATGAGGTGATTCATTCTCCGCCTTTCACTGGAGGACAAGTAGTGGGGTGATCCGGGCGCGCGACACAAAAACACTATTCCTTAATATCTCTCAGCGTCAATGGACTCAATTCCCCAATAAAAAGATACAGATTAACAAACTGGATACACAATGAGTACCGAGCATTCTGCTGCCTACTGGAAACACATCTCAAGGAGAAAGACAGACACTACCTCAGAGTAAAAGGCTGGAAAAAAACTTTCTAAGCAAATGATCTGAAGAAGCAAGCTGCAGCAGCCATTCTAATATCGAATAATACCAATTTTCAACCAAAAGTCATCAAAAAAGATAAGGAAGAACACTTAATATTCATCAAAGGAAAAATCCACAAAGATGAACTCTCAATCCTAAATATCTATGCTCCAAATGCAAGGGCAACTACACACATAGAAGAAAACTTACTGTAGCTCAAAGCACACATTGCACCTCAAACAATAATAGTAGGGGATTTCAACACCCCACTCTCATCAATGGATAGATCATGGAAACAGAAATTAAACAGAGACATAGACAGACTAAGAGAAGTCATGAACCAAATAGACTTAACACATATTTATAGAACATTCTATCATAAAACAAAAGGATATACCTTCTTCTCACCACCTCATGGTACTTTCTCCAAAATTGATCATATAATCGGTCATAAAACAGGCCTCAACAGATACAGAAAGATAGAAATAATCCATCCATCCTATCAGACCATCACAGGCTAAAGCTGGTCTTCAATAACAATAAGGAAAGAATGCCCACATATGCATGGAAGTTGAGCAATGGTCTACTCAATGATAACTTGGTCAAGGAAGAAATAAAGAAAGAAGTTAAAGACTTCTTAGACTTTTAAAAAAAATGAAGGTACAACATACCCAAACTTATGGGACACAATGAAAGCTGTGCTAAGAGGAAAGCTCATAGCTCTAAGTGCCTGCAGAACGAAACAGGAGACAGCATATATCAGCAGCTTGACATCATACCTAAAAGCTCTTGAACAAAAAGAAGCAAATACCCCAGGAGGAGTAGAAGGCAGGAAATAATTAAACTCAGATCTTAAATCAACCAAGTAGGAAACAAAAAGGACTATACAAAGAATAAACAGAAACAAAAGATGGTACTTTGAGAAAATCAACAAGATAGAAAAACCCTTAGCAACACTTACCAGAGGACACAGAGAATGTGTAGAAATTAAAAAAAAATTAGAAATGAAAAGGGAGACATAAATACAGAATCAGAGGAAATTCAAAGTATCATCAGGTACTACTACAAAATCCTATACTAACAAATGTTGAAAATCTGGAGGAAATGGACAATTTCCTAGACAGATACCAGGTACCAAAGTTAAGTCAGGAACAGATAAACCATTTAAACAACCCCATAACTCCTAAAGAAATAGAAGCAGTCATTAAAAGTCTCCCAACCAAAAAAAAGGACAGGTCCAGATGGGTTAAGTGCAGAATTCTATCAGACTTTCATAGAAGACCTCATACCAATACTATCCAAACTATTCCACAAAATTGAAACAGATGGAGCACTACCGAATTCCTTCTATGAAGCCAGAATTACTCTTATACCTAAACCACACAAAGACCCAACAAAGAAGGAGAACTTCAGACCAATTTCCCTTATGAATATCAACACAAAAATACTCAATAAAATTCTGGCAAACCGAATCCAAGAGCACATCAAAACAATCATCCATCATGATCAAGAAAGCTTCATCCCAGGCATGCAGGGATGGTTTAATATATGGAAAACCATCATTATAATCCACTATATAAACAAACTGAAAGATAAAAACCACATGATTATTTCATTAGATGCTGAGAAAGCATTTGACAAAATTCACTGCCCCTTCATGACAAAAATCCTAGAAAGAATAGGAATTCAAGGCACATGCCTAAACATAGTAAAAGCCATATACAGCAAACCAGTAGTTAACATTAAACTAAATGGGGAGAAAATTGAAGCAATCCCATTAAAATCAGGGACCAGACAAGGCTGCCCAATCTCTCTCCACTTATGCAATACAGTTCTTGAAGTTCTAGCCAGAGCAATCAGACAACAAAAGGAGATGAAAGGGATACAGGATTGGAAAGGAAGAAGTCAAAATATCACTATTTCCAGATGATATGATATTGTGTTTAAGTGATCCCAAAGTTCCACCAGAGAACTACTAAAGCTGATAAACACCTTCAGCAAAGTGGCTGGGTATGTTATTAACTCAAATATATCAGTAGCCTTCCTCTACACAAGAGAGAAACAAGCCCAGAAAGAAATTAGGAATATGACACCCCTCAAAATAGCCTCAAATAATATAAAATACCTCATTGTAACTTTAACCAAGCAAGTGAAAGATCTATATAATAAGAACTTCAAGCCACTGAAGAAAGAAATTGAAGATCTCAGAAGACCGAAAGATCTCCCATGTTCATGGATTGGCAGGATTTTGTAGTAAAAATGACCATTTTACCAAAAGCTATTTACAGATTCAGTGCAATCCACATCAAAATACCAATCCAGTTCTTCAGAGAGTTAGACAGAAAAATTGGCAAATTCATCTGGAATAACAAAAACCCTGGATAGCTAATACTATCCTCAACAATAAAAGGACATCCAGGGGAATCAGTATCCCTGAACTCAGACAGTATTACAGAGCAATAGTGATAAAACTACATGGTATTGGTACAAATACACACAGATAGACCAGTGGAATAGAACTGAAGATCCAGAAATGAACCCACATACCTATGGTCACTTGATTTTTGACAAAGGAGCCAAAACCATCCAATGGAAAAAGATAGCATTTTCAGCAAATGGTGCTTGTTCAACTGGAGGTCAGCATGTAGAAGAAGGAAGATCGATCCATTCTTATCACCCTGTACAAAGCTTAAGTCCAAGTGGATCAAGGATCTCCACATCAAACCAGATACACTCAAACTAATAGAGGAAAAATGGGGAAGAATCTCGAACACATTGTCACTGGAGAAAATTTCCTAAACAAAACACCAATGGCTTATGCTCTAAGATCAAGAATCAACAAATGGGATCTCATAAAACTGCAAAGGTTCTGTAAGGCAAAGGACACTGTTGTTAGGACAAAACAGCAACCAACAGATTGGGAAAAGATCTTTACCAATCCTACAACTGATAGAGGGCTTATATCCAAAATATACAAAGAGCTCAAGAAGTTAGACTGCAGGGAGACAAATATCCCTATTAAAAAATGGGGTTCAGAGCTAAACAAAGAATTCACAGCTGAGGAATGCCAAGTAGCTGAGAAACATCTAAAGAAATGTTCAACATCTTTAGTCATAAGGTAAATACAAATCAAAACAACCTTGAGATTCCACCTCACACCAGTCAGAATGGCTAAGATCAAAAACTCAGGGGACAACAGATGCTGGCGAGGATGTGGAGAAATAGGAACACTCCTCCATTGTTGTTGGGATTGCAGACTTGTACAACCATTCTGGAAATCGGTCTTGATATTGCACTACCTGAGGACATAGCTATACCTCTCTTGGGCATATACACAAAAGATGCCCCAACATATAACAAAGACACATGCGACACTATGTTGATAGCAGCCTTATTTATAATAGCCAAAAGCTGGAAAGAACCCAGATGCCCTTCAACAGAGGAATGGATACAAAAAATGTGGTAATCTACACAATGGAATACTACTCAACTATCAAAAACAATCACTTTATGAAATTCATAGGCAAATGGATGGAAGTGGAAAATATCATCCTGAGTGAGGTAACCTAATCACAGAAAAACACACATGGCATGCACTCATTAATAAGTGGATGTTAGCCCAAATGCTTGAATTACCCTACATGCACAGAATACATGAAACTCAAGACAGATGATCAAAATGTGAATGCTTCACTCCTCCTTTAAAAGGGGAACAAGAATACCCTTGGGAGAGAACAGGGAGCAAAATTTAGAACAGAGGCAGAAGGAACACCCATTCAGAGCCTGCCCCACATGTGGCCCATACATATACAGCCACCAAACTAGATAAGATGAATGAAGCAAAGAAGTGCAGGCTGTCAGGAACAGGATGTAGATCTCTCCTGAGAGACAGTCAGAATACAGCAAATACATAGGCGAATGCCAGCAACAAACCACTGAACTGAGAACGGGACCCCCGTTGAAGGAATCAGAAAAAGAACTTGAAGGGGCTCGAGACCCCATATGAACAACAATACCAACCAACCAGAGCTTCCAGGGACTAAGGCCCTACCCAAGATTATAAATGGACTGACCCTGGGCTCCAACTTCATAAGTAGCAATGAATAGCCTAGTAAGAGCACCAGTGAAAGGGGAAGCCCTTGCTCCTGCCAAGACTGAACCCCCAGTGAATGTGATTGTTGTGGGGAGGGCAGTAATTCGGGAAGGATGAGGAGGGGAACACTCATATAGAAGAAGAGGGAGAGGGTTTAGAGAGATGTTGGCCAGGAAACCGGGAACGGGATTAACAATCTAATGTAAATAAGAAATACCCAAGTTAATAAAGATGGAAAAAAATAAAGAGCATATGAGAGAAAATATAAAGAGTATAAAGACACTTTGAGGAGAGAAATTACATTTACATATATATCGTATTTTATTCTCTCACTCAAACACTCAAACACACATACATACACACATACAGACAGACATACAATGAATTATATATTCAACCAAATTATCATAATAGTTTCCTAAGTATATCTATGTGTCAATTTTTGAATTAAGCTGTTTAAATTTTTTGCATATTATGGCCTGTGAAATAAACTTCAGTTAAGCAGTTATTAAATCAGAGCAATTCAGAAAGGATTTCACACATATCCTTTAATAAACACAACTATGGTAGAACAAAAATAATTCCTGAAACATACATAATTCAACATTTTAAATTTTGTTAATTAATGAGAAATAACAATCATTAACATTTGGTGGAAAATGCTAAATGCTTTAAGTGGTTATTTAAAATATTAGAGAAAAAAACCACTGGATTTAAAACTAAATCTAAATACTAGACTAGGTTGGTGAGTACCTATTAGCACAATGTTTATTAGCTGTTTATGGAGACAACTTTGATCAAGAGTAGTTGGGAAGAAATTTGGAAGTCAGTAGCTCATCAAAGGCAGTCTTGCTTTATCAAAGAAGATCCCTTAGATCTTGTATATGGATATATAAGAGGGACTAGATAAATTCTGTAACGTTACATTTTGGCACATTTATGAGGCACCTGAAGGTACCTTAACAAACTTCTATGAAGCATTGAGATTGAGAGTGCAATTGGAATATAATTGCCACTAAAGAAAACTAAAAAACTGTGAAACATTGGAGGAAAAAATTGTGTAGTGCATGTAGGTTCAAAATAAATGGAGGTTCAAAATCTCTGAAGAGCTGAGATCACAGCCTGTTTCCTCTGCCACTTTCTTGCTACTCAACTTTTACAAATCACATCACCTTTCTGGGCCTTATTTTCTTCTTTGCTTTGAGAGTCTTCTTTTCCTTTGCTAAGGGGAATAAATACAATTGATTTTAATTATGATTTCTCAGGGGAGTAAAATGAATGATTCATGTAAAGCTTTTGAGATAGTACCCTCTATGTGATAATGATGCGTTCTCTCAAGAATTGTTAAATAATTATTGGTGAATGTTCCACTTCTGTTGGAAGCATCAACAACCAAAATGCATCTGGGCCAGAATGCATCTGTCTTAGATAATTCCCAAATAAAGAAACACACTGATCTCTTTATCCATACTACTGATTATGATTAAGAACATGGATAATCATAATAACCTACTAACAAGGCTGAACTTACTAAGAGCTTTCCCACTCTTTATCAGTTCCAAAATATTTCATGGCTAAATGAGACACATGCATTCATTATTGCATATGTACATATGTACAACCATGCCTGGCTCAGGCATGTACACCTACTATAGAAGATGATGCACTCAGGGTATGTGAGGTCACTTTACCTCAATCCACAGTGTTATCTGTATAAAAACAGAAAACAATGGATGCATGTACTCTGTTATCTATTAGAAGTGTAATTTCCCCCTCATTTTTTCTGAAGGATACCCACCAAACGCTTTCCTAATCTACATGATATATGTCCTTAGCAATGATAAAGTTCTTAACAATTGGAAGTTGCTGTTTATTTTATTCACACATATAACTTTCTCTCTTTTTCATACACAGAGACAGAGAGAGAGAGAGAGAGAGAGAGAGAAAGAGAGAGCTATACATGCTGAAATATGAGCTTTTGTGGGCTATAAAAAGTAAGTGCTGGGTCTGTCTGGCAGTGATGGTGAGAACAGTGGGGAAGATGGTCGTGTTAGTGATAGCAGATAGTTTCAGAAAGCTGCTGGATCAATGAGACAACCACAAGCTTGAGACTCCAGGAGGAATTTACTGGCTTGAGACTGCCAGTGTATGATCAGGTTCTAACTTTCTATTTACTCAAAAATGATATGAATAATGCAAGATATCTTTGGAAGAATGTACCACCTGCAGTAAAGCCAGTAAATTATGAACTTGGATAAATTTGGTCAGTAGGAAAGCATATTTTGCAAAGAGATATCCCCAGGATCTATTTCACCATCAACTCCCACCAGTGGTTAGTCTGTACAGCCAATTATGGAAGTTCTTAGAGATTCACCAAAGAGACAGGCCCTTGGCCTGGTCTCCCAGGGTTATAACTCCATAATCATAGATGATATCACAGACTTTGCCACACTTAATGTGACTTTGTCAGGATTAAAGTGTGTTGAAACAATGATGGCAGGCTGACTCCACCACAAGAAAGTTTTTTTCTCCAGGAATCAGCCTTAGTAACCCAAATGTTTCTTTGAACAGATTCATTCTCTTATCAGAGTCTGCTGCAGTTCTGCCAATCGCCAATGATGATGTGCATTTTATAGTTTTCTCTTCAGGGATTGTATTCAATATTCTTGGAGAAGTTTTCATTCCATTAATCACTGACTGGAGCCATCAGTATTATCAGCTAAATTCCGTCAATGACTGGACTCCTAACACAAGTAGCAAAGAGTGTGTTATGGCATACTCCATACTCCTATTGAAGGATGTGCTTGGGATTTAAGGAAAACTGTCCAACCCACAATGTCACTTGCTTTCTGTAGAATGTAATCTTTCTTCCCACTCCAGAACAAGGAATCAGTGATGTAGAATCAACAAAAGATGAGGGGTGGTAGAATATTTCCTGGTGGAAACCTTATCAATGCCACATTGTTTTACAGTATGTGCAAGCCTCCACTGTATGAGGAGGACAGTGTACAGTGAGAAAGCAGCATATGTCTTTGTGTGAAACTCAATTTTAAGTTCTGATGTCTCCTTTCAGAAGAAGGGAAAGGCATGGAGTGGAGTGTGAGCTTACAGAAGTTCCTGAGCTGAGGGATGGCCATGTGGTTCTTTTGTTGCGCATTTGTTCCTATGCCCAAATGCCAAATGCGTCTATTGTTGTTCTTATATGAAAGTCTTTGAGCCTCTGAGTTGGTTATTGTATCTTCAGGTTAAAACAGTCTGATTCATTTACTCTGCATTTGTTCAATAAATATTTAACTGAGTTCATAAACTCTTTCATCTAAAGCAGTGTCTAGAAATTTCATACCTTGGTTTTACTGTGGGCACATTATAAGTTTGTGCTTGTCTCAAAAATACATTCTAAGTTTAATATCTTTTGTTCTGTTTATTATTTTGAAATTTTAGATCAAGTTCACCTTCCTTTCATCTGGTCCCTCCCCTAGAATTTTTAACTGAAATAAAACTATCTCACTTGTGATACTTACACAATTTCTGTTTTTCATTGATTTTATTGACTTTTTAAATCATCTTTGATAATACAAGTTTTAAAAATAAAAAATAGTGCATTCCTCTCCAGACAAAAGGGGAAAAATGTAAGTAAATTCATAATAAATACCAGGCTGTGTGATTGAGATGAGGCAATAGACCATAGCTAGAAGAAAGAGTAATTAAGAGCTCAACATCTGATTCACAGGGGACCCTACCCTGACGTGGATAAATTACTTAAGTGTCATGTGGTGTGTGTGTGTGTGTGTAGACAGAGAATATATATATATATATATATTATGCATATATTACATATAGAACAGCACACCTCACAAACCACAAAAACAGCTAAAATTTTAAAACAAAAATTCCTATAATTCCAAAAATTCCTTTGTAATTCCTGTAAATTTATAATGTTTATAAATTAATTAAATTACTACTATTCCTTTAATTTCCCCGTGATCATTCAGAATCCAGAAGCAGAGAATTTTTAAATTCTTAATAATAAACCTCAGAGACAGAGCACCTCTATTTCCAGATAGTTTTGTGCTTGTTTTCCAAATATTTTTGCCTAGCCATCATGTACTTGTGCCAAGAAGAAAATTGAGTTTAGTAAATACTAGTGAAAGTGATAGCTATAGTGTGGGCCCACTCACATAGTTGAACTACCAAAATATTCCTCTATCAAATGAATTAATCTACTCATGTTAGGAAACTAAATGCAGATGAATTTGGAAAACAAAGGTCAACATTGAAACTTAGGAATAATTCATTCATATAATAAATTAGCATTGAATAGTTTTTATTTGCAAATGATTTATTTGTTCAGTACAGTGATAAGAAAATATTCTTTTCTCATGTCATCTACTGTCCAGTTCTAAATATGTGTCAATATCAGATACATAAACTATTCTTATCTTTCAAAAGATGATGAAGAAGTACATTGAATTAGAACTCAGAAAGTAAAAATTGGATATTTGAATCCAACTTTGAGTCTAGGAAAGCCTTCCAAAAAAATAAAACAATTGTAGAAACAAAAGAAAGATATTGCTTGATAAAAGAGTATCTAGGTTCCCCTGGAAATCTTTGATCTTCTCAGAGATTTATTAATGGCCTCCTTTACCTCTTTATTCCTCAGGCTATAGATGAGTGGATTCAATAATGGGGTCACCACTGTATAGAACACAGACACAACTCGGTCCCTCTCTGAGAATTGGTCTGTATTATCTCTCAAATACATGAAGATAAGGGTACCAAAGAAGAGAGCGACAGCAGTGAGGTGGGAGGTGCAGGTAGAGAAAGTTTTAGCTCGGCCTCCAGCTGAGCGGATCTGCATGATAGCCACAATGATAAACAGATAGGATACAGAGATAACCACAATACAAGCAGGCATGACAAAAATGGCAAAGACAATTATCACCACCTCCTGGACATAACTGTTCCCACATACGAGTTTTAACAGTGGCGGGAGGTCACAGAATATGAAATTGATCTCATTGCTTCCACAGAAAGAGAGAGTGAAGGCTGTGACAGTACGAATAAAGCCACTGGAAAAACCAGCCACATATGCCCCAGTTACCAATCCTACACGGGCTTTCTCCGTCATGATAGTGACATAAAGCAGTGGTTGGCACACAGCCACATAGCGGTCATAGGCCATGATTGCCAAGAGGTAGCAGTCAATGGAAGCAAAGAAGGTAAAGAGGAAGAACTGAACTGCACAGCGAACTTGAGAAATGGTTGTGCCATGTTCCCACAGCACAGCAAGCATCTGAGGGATGATGACAGAGGAGTAGCAGATGTCCACAAAGGAAAGGTGGCTGAGGAAGAAATACATTGGTGTTTGAAGTCTGCGGTTCTTCTGGATCAGAATGATCATTCCTGTATTCCCCAGCAGTGTGAAGAGGTAGAAACTCAAAAATAAAAGAAAGAGAGGGAACCCCCAGTCAGGATTTTCAGTGAATGCAGTCAGAAAGAACTCAGTCACGAAGGTATAATTCTTCCCAGCCATCCATCTAGGAGTTTACCTGTGAGAGCTAAGACAAGATGGAAAGAAGAGAACCTCACAATAGAAGAATAAGTCATTTTGAGTAATAGAGTGTAAATTAAGCCTTTGATATGTAGTCTTTTACTACAATAAAGTTTGAAGACTAAGGAAAACTTAGAGAAATGTAGATCTCACTCTAAGGTAAAATGTGATGCATATTTCTATTACAGTAGGCATGGAGAGTAAGTGGTCCTTGAACTGACAACCCAGATCTGGTACAACTGCTCTTCAATTAGCTACATGATGTTATAAGGAACACTTAATCTGAACCTTAATTTCTCTTGTCAGAAGAGGCTAATCTACCCATGTATTTATGAAATGATATGCTAATTAAAACAGATATAGGACATTGGAAAGCTAAAATCTCCATATAGGCTGAGAGTTCCTTGTTTAAATTTGTGGATGAGCATTTTTTTCTTAGTTTCCACTTAGCTCATTTTAACTCTCAACGACTGGTGTATATACAACATTTTTTCATAATAAAATGCCATTGCTAATTGAATTCATTTTTCAAGTGAAAGTAAAATGTTAAATACTCAGAAATGTGATCCCTAAGTATATGTTCTTCTAGAAAAATAATGTATACCTATTTTTCTTCCAAAGAAAAACACTACAGCGAAAATAAAAATAAAACTTATGTACTTGAAATTTTGTATGTTTGCCTTTAGTATTAGACACAAAAGGCTGTGAATTGCAAAGACATAAATAAGCATTATATGTGAGGGTTTAGAGTGAGTGAAGGGTAGTTATTGTAAATATATTATCATGAAGAAAAAGAGAGTCTTTGTGATTACTAGACCCTGCCAACCCATGAGTTTCAAGTGTTTGTAAAACAACATTTTTGTAGCACACACCACCATAAAGCCTTAGAAAAGTTTTGCTGTCAACAGGATATTGAGAAATCTTCTCGATTCATTTCTTTTCATGTAGGTGAATTACCAAAGACATGATTTAATACCTAACTTCCAAATACTCCCAAATATATACTTACATATAACTTTGTATCTAAGCTCTCAGAACTTGTGTGCCCAACACTTTTGTATAAATAACATAATGAGAGCTTATCCCATTAATTTAGTATGTTTATATTTGTTCATCAACAGTATTAGAATATGCACCACATTATATCTTCTTAAGGGTATGTGGTATCTTTTATTCCTTGAAATTCTTCTTGCTTGTGGTATGCCCATTAATAAAATTACATTGAGTAACTAAAGAATTTCTTTCACCATGCTTATCCAAATGAGCATTTTATATTCTACAAATAAAACAGTATGATCCAAAGGAAAAAAATCTATTATTAATCATCAATGATCTGTGCTGGTAGAAATATTTCTGTTTTTAGTTCACCTGTATGAATTTGTAAAATAGAGTTGCTGTACTAATTCAAGATGGCTGAAAATAAAGATTCTGTATAGATAAATGCATGCATACACACATTGGCATTAACTTTGTAACCAAGATAGTAAACATAAACTTTTCCAGGTTTTTAACAGAACCCCATGAGGATTGATTGATAATTCTCAAAGCCTCTAGTAAAGGTAGTTTAATAATGAGTGTACATATTTGAAAGGAAAATAAAACAAAATCGTGTGCAACATAGTATTTATAAATATTAATGAATACTAATGGGGAAGTCTGAATGAATGCATTAGGGAGTCCTTGAAAAAGATCTACAACAGTGCTATAAGGAATAACTTTGGTGATTAAAACGACAAATTCTACTAAAGCCAGGCCAGTGTTGAGCTGAGTTGATCCCCCACCATGTAAAACAAAGAATAAATTAGATGTACAAATTGTGAACTGCTTTTACCTGATTCTGCTAGTACCTTTCTTCTTGTTGTGGTGTTTCAACCTGTGGCCTACAGGTAATTTCGATATCCAGTTCAAAAGCAGAGCCTTGAGCAAGACATGCTTTCTTTTCAACTTTAGTTCCCTTGCCTTTGTTTCCCTTTTCTAAGGTGCAGCATTTTCTAATATTAATTGCACTGTGGTTGAGATGGGATGCAGTCAGTTCTTTTATGTCTTAATCTTACTGCAAGGAACATCACTCTTTCCTCTCAGCATGTTCAAATAATCTATCATTGACCCTAGGTTCCTGCAATTGCCTCAGACACCAGCCTCGATAGCAAGTCTTAGGCCTTGTCATAGCATGTGTCCCTAAGTTTCTGATTTGAACCATTCTGAATATAAGATGCATAATATGCATCTTATGATCACTATCAAAGAGCTACAGTCTAATTAGCTCCTGGGGTGACTCTCCAGGGAAGATGATTTGGAGTCTTCCTAATGAGGTCTCTAGCATTTTCAAAATTTGCTCTCTAATTTCAAACTCTCAAATCCCTACAATATGTCATGCTATCTCTCAGTGGAGTGTACCGGAGCTAGTTAATAGACTTGTCTTCTAACTACTTTGTACCAAAGAGAATGGAGCACATTAGAAGTCCCAAGAAATATTTTACAGCTCAGAGGTCAGAAGGCAGTGAATTAACTTTCTACCATAAAAAAAGAAAATCCTAAGGGTAACTTCAGCACATCTCTGGTTCTATAAAATGAGAAACACTGCTATTTATTTGTCTATCTATCAATCAATCTATCTATCTATCTATCTATCTATCTATCTATCTATCTATCTATCTATCTATCTACATACATACATACAAAATGCTGCCCCCTTTCTGCTCCCCTCTCACAGACTTCTTGCTCCCCTCCCCTTTGCCTCTGAGAAGATGCCTCCACAGGTACCCCCCCCCATACCCTGGTGTATCAAGTCTCTTCTGGATTAGACTTATCCTGTCCCATTGAGACTAGACATGGCAGCCCTCTACTACATGTGTGTCTAGGGCCTCAGATCAATGTGTGTATGTGATTTGGTTGGTGGCTTAGTCTCTGGGAGTTCCCAGGGTCCAGGTTAGTTGATCCCTGTTAAAGTTAGAAGACATGTTGATCTCCCTATGGATTTATCATCGCCTTTAGGGCCTTCAGTGTTTACCTTAATTCTTCCACAAAGGTTCTCGACCTTCGTTCAATGTTTGTCTGTGGGTATCTCCTTCTGTCTTAGTCAGTAATTGTATAGAGCCTCTCAGAGGTCTGCTATGTTAGACTCCTATCTGCAAGCACAACATAGCATCATTAATACTGTGAGAGATTAGTGCCTCCAATGGGATTGGTCTCAAACTGGGTGAGTCACTGGTTGGCCATTCCTTCACTCTTTTCTCAATCTTTGTCCCCACATTTCTTTATGATAGGAGAAATTTTAGATCAAAAGTTTTGTAGATGGATTATTGTCCTCATCCCTCAATTGGGAATCCTGTCTCTGGCTACTGGAGGTGGTCTCTTCCGGTTCCATAGCCATATCTTCTGATAAGGTAACATGCATTAACTCCTATGGACCTCCCTCATCCCAGCTCTCTGGTCCCTCTTAGAGAATCCCAGGCCTCAGCCCTGAACCTTGGCATTTCCCTATTTCCATTCATTCTCCTGGCACTCTGGTACTTACTCCTGTCCCTGTCTGTGCCTGATCCTACCCACCTTCCACATTACCTCTGCTCTCCCACCAAGGTCACTCCCTCCCTCTATCTCCCATGATTATTTTGTTCCCAATTCTAAGTGGAATTTAAGCATCCTCAATTGAGCCTTTCTTCTCTTTTACCCTCTTTGGATCTGTGAGGTAAATTATGGGTACTCTATACATTTTGGCTAATACCAACTCATTAGTGAGTACATACCATGCATTTCTTTGGGAACTATCTGAAGGGGTGAGTACTAACTTTGCAAATTCCATAGATTCTAACTGTGTGTGTGTGTGTGTGTGTGTGTGTGTGTGTGTGTGTTTGTATGTGAGTGTGATTCCTATGATATATATATATATATATATATATATATATATTCTTGCAATTATCTCAAGTTATTCTTATGCAAGTAACCTCCAAAAATATATCTGAAGACAAAGCCTCAAAAGGTTTTATTGGCTGTCTACCCATATTTGACTGTCTGTGCATAGTGCCAGAAACTAAAAGTTTCAAGTTCCAGAGATGCCATCCTTTTTCATAAAGAACAGAGGTTAGGATGTTTTATGTTAGGACTTTCCTATATTTTTTAGATAGAAATTAGTTAGTTCACTGCCCCCTAACTTTTGAGCTCCATAATACTTCTTTTGACTCCTCACTTGCTTAGTTTTTTGCTTTTAACAAATAAAAATAATTCAGTTTTATAAATTAATGAATTTCACAGAACATATCACCCTCACCTCTCCTCTCTGTTTTATAAATACACTTTTTAATCTGAAGACAGAGGCTCCCAGAAAAGGGAAGGGAGAACCCATAGAGACCATATCCAGATGTTAAACAAGGCCCCCAGTTGGAGGAAGGGGCCACCCACCTTTCTCAAAATTTTAACCCAAGATTGTTCCTGTCTAAAAGAAATATAGGGAGAAAGAGTGGACCAGAGACTGGAGAATAAGCCATCCAGAAACTGCAGCAGGCATCAAGGGATACAGGCAGAGGTCTGTGAATGATGGAGTGGAATGGAGATGGGATATTGCAGAGCTTGCTACTTCTTGCTTTGCCCAGAGGTGCCTACAGGCAGGGAATTTAAGAAGAGTTCTCATCTGGTGGGTACTAATTGTTTCAGGTGTCTGGAATTTTGGTTATAGGTGTGGAGCAGAAGATGGAGTATAGAGGTAACAGAACAGACCTCATGGCTGCTGGGCTTTTCAGGGACCCAGCCAGTAGAAGTTTAGGGCTTGGTGATCTTATCTGGTTGGCCCTGGCAAACTCTTTGGGATTCTTAAGGACCATGTAGTTTATGCAGAGCTGCCATGGAGTATCCTTTTATTGTCAATCTTCCAAACAGGATCAAACAGGTTCATCATTACAATATTTTCCATCATTCTTTTTTATTGAATATTTTATGTATTTATATTTCAAATGTTATCCCCTGTTCTGGTTTCCCCCTCTCCCATTCCCCATCCCCCTGCTTCTCTGAGTATGTTCCCCTTCCCACCCATCCACTCCCACCTCCCCACTCTGGCATTCCCCTACACTGGGGAATCAAGTTTTCACAGGACCAAGGGCTTCTCCTCCTACTGATGACAGACAATGACATCCTCTGCTACATATGCAGCTGAAGCCATGGGTCCCTCTGGGTGTACTCTTTGGTGGGTGGTTTAGTCACTGGGAACTCTGGAGTATCTGGTTGGTTGATATTGTTGTTCTTCCTATGGTGTTGCAAACCCATTCAGATCCTTTAGTCATTTCTTTAATATCTCAATAGGGCTCACATGCTCAGTCCAATGGTTAGCTGCAACTATCCTCATATGTATTGGTAAGGCTCTGGAAGAGCCTCTCAGGAGACATCCATATCAGGCTTCTGTCAGCAAGAACTTCTTGGTGTCAGATCAAACCATATGGGAGCACAGTATAGCAATGTCAAACAGAGCTCTGAAACCATGGGGGGACCTCCTGTTCTATCTGCATCCTCCATTCCATCCTACGCCTAGCAGAGACAACTAAGTCTATCCATAAACCCAGAAGCCTGCTGGCACAAGAACTACCAGTTCTACCTGCAGCCCCAGAAACCTAAAACCATCAGAGAATACCATGCTTGTGACACCAGGGACAACCAAATGCTAAAGGACATCGTAAGAAGACAATCAACAAAAGCCAGGGCAATATGACACCATCAGAAACCATCTACCCTACTAGAGCAGTTCCTCAGTATGCTTACATAGATAAATAACAAGAAAATGACCTTAAAACTAATATTATGAAGATGATCTAGACTTCAAGAAAGAAATCAGTAAATCACTTAAAGAAATTAGGAAAGCACAATCAAACAGGTAGAGTCTCTTAAAGAGGAAATGAATAAATATAAAGAAATACAAGAAAATAGAATCAAAAAGGTGAAAAAAATGAACCTGAAAATATAAATGGAAGCAATAAAGAAAACACAAATGGAGGCCAACCTGGAAATGGAAAACTTAGAAAACAGAGCTGGAGCTACAAAAATAAGTATCACCAATGGAACACAGGGATAAAAGAGAGAATCTCAGGCATAGAAGATATTGATACATCTCTAAAAGAAAATGCTAAAGATGAAAAGATTTTAACACAAAACATCAAGGAAATTGGGATATTATTGAAAGACCAAATGAAAGGATAGTAGGAACATGACAAAAAGAAGGTTCACAACTCAAAGGACCAGAAAATTTCCTCAACAAAATATCGATGAAATTTCCCTAACTTGAAGAAAGTGATGCCTATAAACATACAAGAAGCTTACAAAACTCCAAATAGCATGGGCCAGAAAAGGAAAACTTCCTGCCACATAATAATCAAAATACTAAATATACAGAACAAAGAAAGAATATCAAAAGCCACAAGGGATAAAGACCAAGTAACATATAAAGGTAGAGATAGTAGAATTACACAAGATTTCAAAAATGCCAGCCCAGACTACCATACTCAGCAAAACTTTTATTCACCATAGATGGAGAAAACAAGATATTCCATTACAAAAATAATTTTCAACAATATCTTTCCACTTATCCAGCACTACAGATGATACTAGAAGAAATAATCCACAAGGTTGATAAGAATACCCAAGAAAACACACACACACACACACACACACACACACACACACATACACACAAATAGATGATTCCATACCAGAAAAAGAAAAGAAACACATACAGACCATGTCACTACCAACATCAAGATAACAGGAAATAACAATCATCTCTCATTAATGTCTGTCAATGTCAACGATTTTAATTCCTCAATTAAAAAAATAGACATAGAGTGGATGTGTAAACAGGGTCCTTCATTTTGCTGCATACAAGAAACACCACAGCAACAAAAAATAGATACTGTCAGAATAAAGAGATGGAAAAGATTTTCCAAACAAATGGACCAAGAAACAAGCAGGAGTCACCATTCTAATAACTAACAAAATAAACTTTCAGCTAAAAGTAATCAAAAGAAATGAAGAAGGACACTTTATACTCATCCAAGAAAAATATCCACCACGATGGGATCTCAATTTTGAACGTTTATATCTCAAATGCAAGGGTATTCACATTCATAAAAGAAACTTTACTAAAACTTAAATCACATATTGAATCCCACACATTAATAGTGGGAGACTTCAATAGCCGACTCTCACCAATTGATAAATCATTGAAACAGAAACAAAATATAGAAATTATTAAAATAATAGAGGTTATTAATCAAATAGACTGAACAGATATCTGTAGAACTTTCCACCCAAATACAAAATCTTCTCAGCAACCCATGGAACCTCTCCAAAATGGACCATATACTTGGTCACAAAGCACTTTATACTCCAAAGGTATAAAAAATTGGAAACAATTCCTCCTTGTGTTGTATCAGGCCACCACAGATTAAAGCTGGACTTTAACCAAACAGAAACAACAGACAGTCTACAAATTCATGCAAACTGAACAAATTGTTACTCAATGATAACTGGGTCAGGGGAAAAGATAAGAAAGAAAATACTTTCTAGAATTCCGCTCACATCTGTCCTTAAGACTCCCTTTGATGTCTACAGGACCCTCTTTCCTTCTCCACAGCGATCCTACTGCCAGAACTTCACCATATCCATTCTCAAGGTCCATGCCAGAGAGATCTTTGACTCCTGTGGGAATCCCACCACTGAAGTGGATCTCTACACTGCAAAAGATCTCTTCCATGCTGCGGTGCCCAGCGGTGTATCCACTGTCATCTACGAGGCCTTAGAACTCCAAGACAATGATAAGACCCACTTCAAGGGGAAGGGTGTCTCAAAGGCTGTTAAGCACATCCATACTATTGCACCTACTCTGGTTAGCAAGAAACTGAATGTTGTAGAGCAGGAGAAGATTGACCAGCTGATGTTCAAGATGGATGGCATAGAGAATAAGTATTAATTTGGTGCAAACACCATCCTGGGAGTGTCCCTGGATGTCTGCAAGGCTGGTGCTGTGGAGAAGGGGGTGCCCCTTTACCGTCATTTTGCAGACTTGGCCGGCAACCCTGAAGTCATCCGGCCAGACCCAGCTTTCAATGTGATCAACGGCGGTTCTCACGCTGGCTACAAGCTGTCCATGAAAGCATTCATGATCCTGCCTGTGGTGGCATCCTCTTTCTGGGAAGCCATGCGCATTGGAGCAGAGGTTTACCACAATCTGAAGAACATCATCAAGGAGAAGTACGGGAAAGAAGCCACCAATGTGGGTGATGAGGGTGGATTCACACCTAACATCCTGGAGAACAAAGAAGCACTGGAGCTGCTCAAGTCTCCCATTGCAAAGGCCGGCTCCACTGACCAGGTTGTCATCAACAAGGATGTGGCTGCTTCCGAGTTCTATAGGGTTGGCAAGTATGACCTGGACTTCAAGTCTCCAGATGACTCCAGCCGGAACATCACACCCGACCAGCTGGCTGACCTTTACAAGTCCTTCATCAAGGACTACCCAGTGGTGTCCATTGAAGATCCCTTTGACCAGGACGACTGGGATACTTGGCAGAAGTTCACAGCTACTGCAGGCATCCAGGTGGTGGGGGATGACCTCACAGTGATCAACCCTAAGAGGATCGCCAAGTCTGCAGATAAGAAGTCCTGCAACTGTCTCCTAATCAAAGTGAACCAGGTTAGCTCTGTGACCAAGTCTCTGCAGGCGTGTAAGCTGGCCCAGTCCAATGGCTGGGGTGTCATGGTGTCCCATCTGTCTGGAAACTGAGGACACTTTCATTGCTGACTTGGTGGTGGGGCTCTGCACTGGGCAGATCAAGACTGGTGCTGCCTCTAAATCTGAGCGCCTGGCCAACTACAATCAGATCCTTAGAATTGAGGAGGAGCTGGGCAGCAAAGCCAAGTTTGCTGGCAGGTCCTTCAGGAACCCTCTGGCCAAGTAAGGCATGGATTGGAGATCCCTGGAGCTATGAGATCCTCTGTCTCTGATGTCATCCAGGCAGCTCAGGGCTGGTCCAGTGCTTGCCCCTTCCATGTCACGGCTTACTTAGATGTACATCCCTGACAACCTGGAGCCCTGCTGGAGCCCCCAGCTTTGTAATCATGTGATTTCTGTCACCTGACTTCCCAGCCAGTGTCTGAAGTCCTCAAAACTACAGCATAATCTCTAGGGTGCCCACACCATCAAGACTCCCCCAGTGGTTTACATGCAAAAATAAAAGCCTCAAAAGCCAAAATAAAATAAAAATAAATAAAGAAAGAAATTGGAGATACAATACACAAATTATGGGACACAATAAATGCAATGCTAAGAAGAAAGTTTATAACACTAAGTCCCTACATGAAGAAATTGAAGGGTTCACAAACTACCAATTTAAAAGTCATCATAAAATCTTTAGAAAAAAGAGGCAAAAATATGCAAGAGTATGACATAATCAAACACAAGGCTGAAATGAATCAATTACAAATAAATAGAACAATACAAAATTCTACAAAACCAAGAGCTAGTTCTTTGAAAATAATCAAGAAGACACACAGTCCCTTAGCCAAACTAAATTGTAGGCATGGACATGGTACCTACACACAAAATCAGGAATGAAAAAAGAAGGAATAAAAATGGACATGGAGGAAATTGAAAAGATTCACTAGGTTTTTTGTCAAAATCCTGTTTTCTACAAAATTGGAAAATCTAAATGAAATGGATGTTTTCAACACAGATACTGCTTACCAAAGTTTAATCAAGATCAAGTGAAATAAATATTCCTATAAACCTTAAGGAAATAAAAATCAGTCAATAAAAGTCCCCTCCCCCACAAAACAGGGCCAGATGGTTGTAGTGCAGAATCCTACCAGACATTCAAAGGAGAGGTAATTCCAATACTCCTCAAACTATTTCACAAAATATAAACAGAAAAAAACATTGCTTAACTCCTTCTATGAGGCCACAATCACCCTGATATCTATATCACCCAAAGACTCAACAAAGAAAGAAATTTTCAGGCCAATCTCCATTATGAATATTGATGCAAAAAATTCAATAAAATATTCGCTATCCAAACCAAGAACACGTCAAAAACATAATCCAATATGGTCAAGTAAGCTTCATCACAGGGATACAGGGGTGGTTCAATATTCAAAAAGCTATCAATGAATTCTACTGTATAAAAAGAATGAAAGAAAATATGACATTGACATGATCATTTTATTAGATAATGTAAAATTCTTTGAACAATCCAACACCCCTTCATTTTAAAAGTCTTGAAGACAGAGCTACAAGGCGTATAAGGAACAATGAAGGCAGTATACAGCAAGCCAGTAGCCAAAATCAAATTAAATGGAGAGAATTTTAAAGTCATGCCAATGAGAGCAGGGATAAGATAAGGCTGTCCACTCTCTCCCTATCTCTACAATGTCATACTTGAAGTTCAAGCTAGAGCAATTGGAAAACTAAAGATGATTAAGGGATACAAATTGGAAAAGGATAAGCCAAGACATTGCTATTTACAAATTATAAGAAAATATACTAAAGTGACCCAAAATAATTTATTTCAGAACTCTTAGAGAAGATAAATACATTCAGAAAAGTGGTTAATTGCAAAATTAACTCAAAATATTCAATGGTTCTCCTTCATACAAATGATAGACTGGAAAAGAAGTTGTGGAGACAAAACCCTTCACAATACCCAAAAATAATATAAAATACCTTGGTCTAAACATAACCAAGCAAGTGAAAGTCTTGTATGACAAGAACTTCAAGTCTCTGAAGAAAGACATTGAAGAAGATATCAGAAGATGGAAATATCTCTTGTGCACATGGATCAGTAGATTAACACATGGTCATTGTATTAAAAGCAATATACAGATTCAATGCAATTTCCATCACAATCCTAAAACAATTCTTTGCAGACCTTGAAAGAACAATTCTCAAATTCACATGTCAAAACAAGCAACCCAGGAGTGCTAAAATAATTGAATACAATAAAAGAACTTCTGGAGGTATCACCATCACTGGCTTCAAGATTAATATGGAGCAACAGTAATAAAAATGAATGGTATTGTAGAAACAGAATATTGGTCAATAGAACCAAAGTGAAGACATAGAAATAAATGTACATACCTATGGATAATTTATTTGACAGATAATCCAAAAATCATACAAAGAGCAAAGAGCATTTTAATAAATGGTGTTTGTCTAACTGGGTGCCTGCATGTAGAAGAATGCACATAAATACATATTATTCACCCTACACAAAACTCAAGTCCTAATGGATCAAAGACCTCAGTGTATAATTAGATACACTAAAACTAATAGAACAGAAAATGGGAATAGCCTTGAACTCATTGGTACAGTAGATAAATTGCTGAACAGAATACACCTAACTCATTCACTAAGATCAACAATTGAAGAATGGGACCCCATGACCCCATGAGCTTCTGTTAGGCAAAGAACACTATCAACAGGATAAAACTATAACAAACAGAATATTAGATCTTCACCAATCCTACATCTGACAGAGAGCTAATTAAAAAAAAAAAAACATCTAATAAGGTCCTGAGAGAAGGCAGAGCAGGCCATCTGGTTGCTGCCCTCACGGAGAGCTAAAACCCAGCTCTGAGGAGCAAATTCAGGTCCAAGACCTGAGGTAAGACCAACTTTTTTGCTCCAAATGACCTGCCTGGTGGACTAAGGACACACAAAGGCAAAATTCCTCTGAGACTGGACACTTCCAGTTTCTAGCTGGGGCTGGAACCTAGTTGATCCTGGCCCACAGCTTCCTGCTCCCAAACCCCGTGGGTGAGAGAGCTCATTGCCCAGACAGGTGGGCAATCCTGAGACTGCAGGGCAGGAGAGACTGCCAGTACTGACCACCATTGCCCACATCCCTGGTCCAAGAGGAAACTGTATAAGGCCTCTGGGAAAAGGAAGATAGGTACACTCAAGCTGCAGGAACTCTGCAGTCCAAGCAACAGTACAGACTGCTCCTGCATGTGAAGGGACCTGGTCAAATAGCTCCCTGCACCTAAATCCCGTGGGAGGGAGAGCTAGACCTTCAGAGGGGCAGACACACCTGGGAAACCAGAAGAGACTACTCTCTGCCCACATTCCTGACTCTAGAGGAAAACACCTAGTGCCATATGGGCCCCCTGTGCACAGGGACCCGAGAGAAGGCAGGGCAGGCCCTTCTGGTTGCTGCCCTCACAGAGAGCTGAAACCCAGCTCTGAGGAGCGACTCCAGGCCCGAGACCAGAGGTAAGACCAACTTTTCTGCTCCAAGTGACCTGCCTAGTGGACTCGGGACAAATGCCCACAGGAACACCTGAAGACCAGTAGACAGGAATAACTACACACCTGAAAGTAGAACACTCTGTTGCCATAACTGGCTGAAAGAAAACAGGAAAACAGGTCTAAGGCACTCCTGACACACAAGACTAAAGGACGGTCTAGCCACTGTCAGAAATAGCAGAAAAAGGTAATACCAGAGACAACCTGATGGCAAGAGGCAAGCACAGGAAACCAAGCAATAGAAACTATGACTACATGGCAACTTCAGAACCCAATTCTCCCACCAAAGCAAAGACTGAATTTCCAAACACACCTGAAAAGCAAGATGAAGATTTAAAATCACATTTGATCATGATGATGGAGGACTTCAAGAAAGACTTAAAGAAATCCCTTAGAGAAATGCAGGAAAACACAAATAAACAAATAGAGACCTATAGAGAGAAAACACAAAAATCCCTGAAAGAATTACAGGAAAACACAATCAAACAGATAAAGGAATTGAAAATGGAAATAGAAGCAATAAAGAAAGCACAAAGGGAGACAACCCTGGATATACAAAACCAAAGGAAGAGACAAGAGCCGCATATACAAGTATCACCAAAAGCATACAAGAGATAGAAGAGAGAATCTCAGGAGTAGAAGATTCCATATAAATCATTGACACAACTGTTAAAGATAATGTAAAATGGGAAAAGCTACTGGCCCAAAACATACAGGAAATCCAGGACACAATGAGAAGATCAAACCTAAGGATAATAGAAATAGAAGACATTGAAGACTCCCAACTCAAAGGACCAGTAAACATCTTCAAAATAATCACAGAAGAAAATTACCCTAACCTAAAGAAAGAGATGCCCATAAACATACAAGCAACATCCAGAACTCCAAACAGATTGGAACAGAAAAAAAACTCCTCCTGTCACATAATAGTCAAACACCACATGCACAAAACAAACAAAGAATATTAAAAGCAGTAAGGGAAAAAGGTCAAGTAACATATAAAGGCAGACCTAACAGAATAACACTAGACTTCTCACCAGAGACTATGAAAGCCAGAAGATCCTGGACAGATGTCATACAGACTCTAAGAGAACACAAATGCCAGCCCAGGTTACTGTATCCAGCAAAACTCTCAATTAACATAGATGGAGAAACCAAGATATTGCATGACAAAACCAAATTTACACAATATCTTTCTACAAATCCAGTACTACAAAGGATAATAAATGGTAAAGCCCAATACAAGGAGGAAGCTACACCCTAGGAACAGCAAGAAACTAATAGTTTTGAAAAAAAAAACAAAGAGAAGACAAGCACACAAACATAATATCACATCCAAACACAAATATAACAGGAAGCAACAATCACTATTCCTTAATATCTCTCAACATCAATGTACTCAATTCCCCAATGAAAAGACACAGATTAACAAACTGGATACGCAATGAGGAAGCAACATTTTGATGCCTACAGGAAACCACACGTCTGAGAAAAAGACAGACACTGCCTCAGAGTGAAAGGCTGGAGAACAACTTTCCAAGCAAATGGTCTAAAGAAGCAAGCTGCAATAGCCATTCTAATATCGAACAAAATAGATTTTTCAACCAAAACTCATCAAAAAAGATAAGGAAAGACACTTCATATTCATCAAAGAAAAAAATCCATCAAGATAAACTCTCAATCCAAAATATCTATGCTCCAAATACAAGGGCACCTGCATATATAAAAGAAACCTTACTAAAGCTCAAAGCAGACATTGCACCTCACACAATAATAGTAGGGGATTTCAACACCTCACTCACATCAATGGACAGATCATGGAAACAGAAATTAAACAGAGACATAGACAGACTAAGAGAAGTCATGAACCAAATGGACTTAACAGATATTTATAGAACATTCTATCCTAAAACAAAAGGATATACCTTCTTCTCACCACCTCATGGTACTTTCTCCAAAATTGATCATATAGTCGGTCATAAAACAAGCCTCAACAGATACAGAAAGATAGAAACAATCGCATGCGTCCTATTAGACCATCACGGGCTAAAACTGGTTTTCAATAATAATAAGGAAAGAATGCCCACATATACATGGAAGTTGAACAATGCTCTAATGAATGATAACATGGTCAAGGAAGAAATAAAGAAAGAAATTAAAGACTTCTTAGAATTTAATGAAAATGAAGGTACAACATACCCAAACTTATGGGACACAATGAAAGCTGTGCTAAGAGGGAAACTCATAGCTCTGAGTGCCTGCAGAAAGAAACAGGAGAAAGCATATATCAGCAGCTTGAAAGCACACCTAAAAGCTCTAGAACAAAAAGAAGCAAATACACTGAGGAGGAGTAAAAGGGAGGAAATAACCAAATCCAGAGCTGAAATCAACCTAGTAGAAACAAAAAGGACTATACAAAGAATCAACAGAACCAAAAGCTGGTTCTTTGAGAAAATCAACAAGATAGATAAACCCTTAGCCAGAATAGCCAGAGGACAGAATCAGAGGAAATTCAAAATATCATCAGATCCTACTACAAAAGCCTATACTCAACAAAACTTGAAAAATCTGTAGGAAATGGACAATTTCCTAGACAGATACCAGGTACAGAAGATAAATCAGGAACAGATAAACCATTTAAACAACCCCATAACTCCTAAAGAAATAGAAGCAGTCATTAAAAGCCTCACAAGCATAAAGAGCCCAGATCCAGATGGGGTTCACTGCAGAATTCTATCAAACCTTCATGGAAGTCCTCATACCAATACTGTGCAAACTATTCCACAAAATTGAAACAGATAGAATATTACCAAATTCCTTCTATGAAGCAACAATTACTCTTATACCTAAACCACACAAAGATCCAACATAGAAAGAGAACTTCTCAAGAAGTTCTCAAGAAGCTCTCAAGAAGAGCTTGAGGGGGCTTGAGACACCATATGAACAACAATGCCAACCATCCAGAGCTTCCAGGGACTAAGCCACTACCCAAAGACCATACATTGACTGGCCCTGGGCTCCAACCGCATAGGTAACAATGAATAGCCTAGTAAGAGCACCAGTGGAAGGGGAAGCCCTTGGTCCTGCAAGACTGAACCCCAGTGAACGGGATTGTTAGGGGAAGGCAGTAATGGGAGAGAATGGGGAGGAACACCCATATAGAAGGGAAGAGGGAGGGTTAGGGGGATGTTGGCCTGAAACCAGGAAAGGAATAACAATTGAAATATAAACAAGAAATACCCAATTTAATACAGATGGAGAAAAAAGGAGAAGACTTCAAGTAGTTAGAGACCTACAACCCACATAACACAATTGTAACATGGGATATAGAACCAAACAGAGAATTCTCAACAGAGTATTCTATAATAGCTGAGAAACACCTAAAATGTTCAACATATTTAGTCCTTAGTGAAGTAGTGCAAATCAAAATGACAAAATGAGTTTGTACTTTCAACCCAACAGAATGGCTAAGAGCAAACCTCAAGGGGCAGTATATGCTGGCAAGGATGTGCTACATCTGATTGTTGTTGGCACGGCAAACTTTTTTTTTTTTTTTTTTTTGTTTTGTTTTTTTTTCTTTTTTTTCGGATTGGGGACCAACCCAGGACCTTGTGCTCTTTGCTCCACCACTGAGCTAAATCCCAACCCCACGGCAAACTTTTGTAACTAATCTCAAAATCAATTCTATGGTTTCTCAGAAAACTGGGAATAGTTCTACCTCAAGACCCAGTTATACAACTCCTGGGCATATACTCAAAAGATGCTCCACCATCCTAAAGGGAAACTACACAACTATGTTCATAGCAGCTTTATTTGTATAGCCAGAAACTGGAAACATACATAGATTTCCCTCAATTTAAAGTATATAAAGAAAATGTGGCTCATTTATACAATAGAATATTACTCAGCCATTAAAAACAAGGGCTTATATGAACTTTTAGGTAAAATTGATGGAACTAGAAAATATCATTCTAAATGAGGAAACCCTAAACCCCAAAGAGCATGAAGGACATGTATGGTATGTACACTTATAAGTGGACATTAGCCATAAAGTAGAATTTACCTAAGGTATAATACATAGAACCAAAGAAGCCAAATACCACCTGGAGAAAAAAGTTCCGATATTGCTTTCCCTCTCACCTGCAAATTGCTATTACTAAAAATTTGGTGCTCTTAAGGGTTTAAAAAGTGTGATTAGCAGAGCTTCAATTAAAATGGCAAAGGAAACATCTCAAAAAAAAATAAAAAGAAAATAAAATAAAAAGGAATCTACAAGCCAACTGTTAAATTTTTAAGAGAAAAGTTTTAGTGTGTAATAACTAACTTGAATGTCCAAGTGTAGGAGCCAGGCACCAGCACAATTTTAACTACCCCAATGACTAGATTAGGAAGGAAAGCTTAAGAAGCACTGACAGAGAACTCCAGAGTGTTCTTAGTTATCCAGGTAGATGTTTCAAAACATATGTCTACTAGTTCCATGTGCTTAGAGGCAACTTCATTTTATTTATTCTTCAGATAGAAAAGCATACCCTATTGCTGCATTATAAAGTCATATAATTAGAAAGCAACTAACTTTAACCCAGCATCTGCCAAATTATTTAAGCATAGTCCTTCCTTTCATTAATAGATTACAGAACTAGTATTCCTTAGATTAAAAGAGGCTCGAAATTGTTCAAATGCCAAACAGCAAAACAGTAATTAATGTAATAAAAATACAGCCCTCATGTTTTTCACTATTTTACATATGGTTATTATAAATTATTATGATTTTTATATATGATTATGATTATATTTGATTCAACTCTAGATTTGGCTCCTTAGTTTCATTGAGACTGTCTCCTCATTAGTAATAGCTTCTACTGAGAAAGGTCTTGAGATGTTATCTGTAGAAATAGTTTCTTTCCAGATGGTTCCCTACGAATTATAAATCATACAACTGCCCCTCTATAAAAGACCATACCATAGCTGGGTCCCTAAAACTCTACTTCATAAGCAATATTGATACACTCCTTAATGCCTCAATCTCTAGTTAACATCCACTGTTTAAGGGATTGAGCCCTAGTTTCAGAAGAGTTTAATAAGTTGAACAAACTTTATCTATTTATTTAGGGACACTGAATTTTTACAATATATTACATATAAATTCTACAGAATGCTACAATATATTGCATATAAAACATCATACCTCAAAATATGCACATAAAGGCCAATGAGATGCTTCTCATTCTCATGCAATCCTAGTAATATGAGTCAATTTACAGAACCCATATATAGGTGGGATAAATTTTTTTTTGTCTATCTAGCTGTCCCTTATTTCTACATGAATACTGTATCACATAATTCCTCCCAACAAGTTACATTAGTAATAAAAATAGAGTTACAGAGATGGTTCATCTATTAAGAGCACTGATTGTACCTCCACAGAGCACAAATTAAATTTCCAGTATCCTTATAGAGGCTCACAACCATCTATAACTCAGTTCCAGAGAGTTCATTCTCTCCTTTCTGACCTCAAAAGGCACCAAGCACAGATATGGCAGATATACACATGCAACCTAACACTTACTGACAGAAAATAATTTTTTTAAAAAATTATATTGACTTTTTTGACTTTATAGTAAAAATCAAGTCACCACATAAAAGATTCCATGAACCTAGGTATGGGGTAGATGGAAGAGGAATAAAATTTTAAAAAATATATAAAATATAAATATACAAAATATAAAAATATGAAAAAGTAAAAAAAACTTCAAAGAACTAATCAAAAAGAAGGACCAAGGAAACCTCAAAAAGTGTTGATCATATTAGGTTGTACAAAACTAAAAGAACTTTAGATAAATTCCTAAGAATATGTCCCATGAGAACAAATTTTTAAAATGGAAATTGGCAGAACTAGTGATCAGTATGTTAAATGAAATAACCAATTTCAGAAGAGATATTTCAACATTTTTAAATGTTTATATGTATGTGTGCACACACATGCACACATTCAATCTTCTGAATAGACATCAATAAGAAGACAACTGATAGGTAGATTGTTGAATTAACTCCATTAGCTTATATAATCCATGCAACTACACTGTAAATACATTGCCATCCATTATTTCATGGAGAAAAATGATGTTATGCATGAAGTGTGAAAGTGTCTCCTTAATAGTCTCAAAAATAGAAATATATCAATATTTGAATCCATAAGTCTGGCTCCAGAACACAAACTCCTGACTTCTCTTCACATTGATATTTTTCACGAGGCTAATTTGAACCTGTATCTGGGAATTTTGAGAAATTTGCTTCTGTCTGCATTTTTTTTCCCTTACAGTTGCTCAAATGGAAGAAGATGTATTATGCTTATAGATGGCATCTTTGCAGAAAATTTTTACCATCCTATCCAGGTTGTTTTGTGACTTTACATAATATTATAAGCAGAGTCCCTGATAACGAGTAAGGCTCACCTGACTCATGAACACCTACCACTTTCCTAGCTACAGCTGACGACATGAATATGGCCCTGTGTGAATTGATAAAAGGAAATACTTTCTCTTCCAAATAAGCCCTTTTTCCAAAAGTTGTAACAGGATATATGGTCCTTTAAAAATTTCATGGCCTATGACTAGAAGTGGCCCTAGTTTCAGCTTTTATGTCTGGATTGTACTTCTTGTTGCTCAATAGTTTTCAGTTGGTCACATGCCACTTCAAAGCCTTAAAATAACCTGTGCTTCTAAAATGTACTTAAGAACTATTTTGACAATACTTAAACTGATTAAGAGTTCTTCTCATCTCATCATTGCTTTTCCTGCCCTCACTTTTTATGTTTTGGATCTGCTATATTTTTGTGGGTTCTCATAAAATATTAAAACTAAAGGGAGTATAATAGGTCTAATCCTTCAAGCTTTCCTATTTCCAGACATGCAATCTAAGGCCCCAAAATAAGAAGATTGTTAATGATTGGAATAGGTGATTTGTTCTGGTTGATTTTCATGCTATGACTATTTAGGAACAATTTTATTAACTTTATCTACAAATTTCTTATTGATCACAGATTCAGAAGATGCTCCATATGAAAATGACTAGGCATTCAGCTTATTTTTCATTAAAATCTTGAATGTCTGTCCCTTTAATCCCAACATTCTCACAGAGATATATTTATGGAAACAGTCATTTGCTGCTTTTTTACAAGGTTTCCCAACTTCATCAGAGTATCCGTATATGTGAATTTCATAGAATGATAGAGGATTGAGGATGTTTTTTGACTCCTTACACATCATGTTTGACATCCTAGGACTTATATAAGACACAAAATTTTGCCTTACCAAATCATTTTCTGACTTTCACTTCCATTCTCATACCCAATTATTCACTCTTCAAAGTGTTTGGTATCTATCATAACCCAAAGTAGACAAAATCTCTGAGATAGTTTCCTTCATCACAAGAGGCTTTGCTTAATGTCAAGTTGTTTATGAATTAATCTAAAAGTCAG